>NC_132887.1:6931467-6988967 GCF_030463535.1 Salminus brasiliensis
AGCATCTCCAGTGAGAAGGATTCTTGGATCAAAGCGTGGTAGAAATGCACTCTTCATAAAACTGTGCCTCCACCGTGACTCACAGAGAAGCCTTGTAAAAAAGATAGTTTGTGGTTTGAGGTCAGGTAATGGTTCTCCAGATCGGGATGCTGTGAACTTGGGCAAAGGTAACAGATGGTCTGCATTTGGAGAGTTGGAGTCGTTGCTGACTGTAGACTTGGACCGTTGTCCTCTGGCTGGAGCTGCTGAACTTGTCCGATAGCTTTGCTGATACCTTTTGGCTCTGGTCAGCCTTGGCCTCTGGAGATAACGTGACAGGTTTGCTGTGGTGCTGAATGGAGTCTGAAAGCAAGGGCTCATTAGTGTCTGTATAACCTAGTCATGGCAGCTGTGTGGACTCACCCACTGAGATCTCACACTACAGCCAGTGAAATGAGTGTAGTTAGTAATGAGTGTAAGACTGTAGTGTAGTTATCCGGCTTTGTGCCTAAGTCCTACAACTAGGGTTAATCTGTGTCCAGCTCATTATGTGTTTACACTATTAAGCGCTTAAGAAGCACTAATCTGAGCGCTCTGTCGTGGCCTTGTGAAACTGTAACCATGGAGGAGGGACTATTTTGTTTAATGGATTTGGTTCATAATGGGACGTTAAACGGAAATACGTCACTCTGTATACAAATATGTATCACAAATATGTCTCTGTCTATTTCTGACATTGTTAAAGTACACCGTGATACTGCAAAGTATGGCTGCTGGCTTAGCTGACCAAGAGCAATGGCATCTACACTGGTGTGGGTCCTTCTCGTACTGCCCAAACAGCTCTGACCCATCAAGTCATGGACTCCACAATACCTCTGAAGGTGTCCTGTGATCTTTTAAGTTCTGCAAGTTGCCAGGGAGGGCCTTCATTGATCTAATTAGTGAGCCGTGGGTGCCCATGACTTTGTCACAGGCCATTGGAGCTCTTTTGGTAGATACTGACCACTGCATTCCAGGAACACCCTAAAAGACCTGCCTGATGTTTTGGAGACGTTCTGATCCAGTCGTCTGACCATCATAATAATTCCCATTATTCCTGCTTTTAACAAGTCACCTTCAAATGACTATTCACATGCTGTCCAATATTTAGATCCCACCCTTTGACACATGCCATTGGAGACAGATAATCAGGATTTGATTGAGTTCCTCACAACCAGAGCGTAAGTGAGGTATTGGATGGAGCACCACCATCATTCCAGAGAGCACAGTTCTTACACTGCTCCACAGCTCATTCCTGGGGGGCTTTATACCACTCTAGCTCACACCTGGCATTAGGCAGCATGATACCAATAGGTTCATGTTTATCTGCTCCAGAGAGTCTTATTCTATTGATAGTAGTACTTCTCTACAGGGACTAGACAAGCTGTGTATGTATGTGTGTGTTCATGTGCACATCTGTGTCAGCAATGAGTACAACTTCAAATAGCCAAATGCATTCATTATAAGGCATGTCCACAAACATTTGGACATATAGTGTATGTCCTATTTGGCTTTGATTGGCTTCATGAAAAATCATTGTATGTTGGTGGCAGTTGGGGGGGGGGGGTCAATGCACTTATTTAAATGTGGCTGGCCTTGGTTGAGTCCAGCAGCTATTTATTACTGTTATTACATTAACAGTAAAGAGCATTTATCCCCTTTTCCTTACATTTTACTATTTTGGAACAAATCATTGTCCCAGCTGTGATGATTTACACTCTTTGCAGTTGAAATCTGTCAAATTACAGCTTCCACGGTTTTGAGACTCCTACAACTTTGAGTTAAACTCAATATCATGTCAGGTTAAGTACACACAAATGAAAGTGCCACCTAATTGCCTCTCCAAGCACTTGTATATTGGTGGTGCTGTTGAGTGAACCCACAGAGTAATAGCAAACGGGATGTGAGGGGACAAAGTCAGATTGTGGACATGAATTACCCTTGAGGCCAGGCCTTCCTGATTGCATAGCAGTGGTCCCACATGTTCGCATGTGGCACAGTGATTGATTCAGAGATCTTAAAAGATTGAAAAAGGCCTTGGCCCAGTGCTCTGCTGTGGGGTGGCCTTGAGAGGTCGCAGGGGGTCAAAAGCAGCCCATATCCTCGGAACTGCCGGGTCGACAAGACCATTCTGTTGGGAGCAAAGACATTAAGAGGACAATCAACCCCCAAGAGCTCTTTCCTCCGGCTGCCTGGGGTTCAGAAACCCTGCCTCATTGTTCCGATGGGCTTTAGCCCCCCCCCCCCCCCCCCCTCTTAATATCTCATCAACCATCAACTATGTCCCAGCATGAGCAGAGGTACAGTTGTCACATAGACAGGCCCTCGTCTAAATCTGCTGACATCTCCTTCATAGAACTTCAGAGAAAATGATGCATCAAAGGAACACACCAAGGATGTGATGCTGGTGGTGGTGGTGGTGCTGGTGGGGGGAAAATGAAAATCAATTATTTTCTAATTAACTTTTTAAAATTTCCCGCTGAGCAATCAGGGAGTCGTCGCTCAGAGTCCAATAATGAAATCAATTTGGTCAGGATTGTTTCAGGTGACTTTAAATGAGTATCTAATAACCGGAGAAAGATTGAAGGTCAGGATATCTGTTTGTTGCAGCTCACTTGATGGATGGCGCTGGTGAAATGAAGTGGACTTTTCGCAAGGCTGGGCTGCGCTCCAAATCAAAGGCCAGGACTCTGTAGCCTGTGGCTTAGTGGCTGCATACATTATCTTAATGTACAGAGGGCCTCTTCATTTTCCATAGCTGCCTGAGAACTTTGGTGGATGCATTTTAGCCCCATGGGCTCATAGAACAAACTGACCATTATTTTACATCACCAAATAAAAGCTGCTGGTTGGTGGAGATGCTGGCAGTACTGCCCAGAAGAGTCTTAAACGTGGAGTTTTTCTAATTAAAACTAATACTTGTTTATTTATTGCTCATAAGTGCTCAGAGTGGGTAGGCAATGTTAATACAGAAATGCACTTGCTGGTGCCGTGTCCTCATTTACAGCTTTTGGCTTGGTTACTCTATAACAGAGTGTTGCCGGTGTATTCACTTCTAGCTCACTGATTGGACTCAACCTAAATTTATTAGACACGTTTCTGTATCGGCTCCAGAAGAGCATTAACAGATAGAGATGGTCCAATACCACTTTTCTTCTCTGATAACTGATACTGATTTTGGACTCTGCTGATGTGAAGCTACTCTAACATGAGGTATTATTTATTTATTATTAAACAGCAGTTCACTTCACTTCACTTTATCTTAAAGATGCTTTTTGATCCAGTTGAGCTAGCTAAGTATTTTCTCTTGAGGTTCGGCAGGGTTGGTGGAAGGGGGAGGTGAAACGAGGTGAAATGATATTATTGGTTATTATTGTTCATCATACCAAAAATCAAGTCATTTTAGTGGCATTGAAAGTCTTCCATTTAAACTAATGATAACGGGAAAACAAGAATTTTGTCTTTTAAATGATATGTTATGATAAATTGTGTTGCCAGTGCAAAAATATGGCCATTTCTGCTATTTATTTATTTCTACTATTTATTATTATTTTTTTTTTTTGCCATGTTTTCCTTTATCTCCCCATTTAGTTCTGCCAGTTAACCCACCTGTCCTTAACTCCCCCTAGCATTAGCAACCTTTTCAACCTACCCTCGATGTGGCATCGCCAGGCAGCCAACACGCTCTGAGGAAGGCGCCAGAGCCTCAGCTAACGTCATATAAGAGTGATGAAGGGAGACAGCGCCATCAACCCACCCAGAAAAAGCAAAGAGCAAATGATGGCTAAGAGGGCCATAGTGGTAGTGCATTAGATCACTGAGCCACTTGAAGCCCCCATCAGAAGAATGATCAAATAAATAATAATAAAAATAAATAAATACATACATAAAATAAATTAGCTTCAACATTCATCATGCATGTCGCTCTTCATTGTTCCTAAAGTATATGGACAAAATGAAATGGAAATGAGCTGCTTAGCATAAGGTTCAAATCCAGAGACTGATACAGATGTTTGAGCACCAATGGCATTGTGTTTCACCACTAATGCAATTACTGATATTTTCACACAGCCTTCTCTTTTTCTGCTGGTTTTAGCAGCCCAGCATTGATACTGGGTGTGGGTTCAGTTAACGAATAACTGGGAATGCAGCAGTAAGTTTTGTATTGGTAAAGTTATGGTTGGCACGTGTGTTAGCACAGCTTTTAGAATGTTAAACGTAAGGGTGGGCGATATGGCATAAATATAATACATCATGATATTACATTTTTCTGGCATTAAATGGATTAAAAATTATTTTGATTCAACCTTTCACTCACTTTGTTTCTCTAAATCAAATTCAAGAGTAATTCTGCTGTCTGAAATGAAACAGAATGTTGATGGTTAGACGTTCTAAGAACTGCCAAGATGTATTGAGAAAAGCACAAAATATTTTTACATATTATGGTAATAATTTAATCAAATTATGGCACAGATTGTACAGATATTTTGTTACCTGTGAAAATCAGATAGTTGTTGATCTGGGCAGTAAGTGTTTATCTGCTCAGTAAATCACTAATATTAGAATAAACACTAATAATAACAGTCCTACAGAAAGTGGTGGTGGTTCTCCATCACTGTGTTCATCATTAGAACATCTCCAAAGTTCTCCTCTCTCATGGAGTCTAGTATTATTTAGAGTTCTCCTCAGATCAACACCTGGTTTGGTGGTAAATCAGGTGAGCTGCTGCTGCTGCTGCTGACGAGATTGAACACATCCTCCACGCTGTGCTGGCTGGACTGGGGGGCGTCCAGGAGAAACCTGGAGGAACCAAGCTCTGTTCTTCAGACTAAAGATCTCATAAGTTCTCACCTACTTTCTTCAGAATGAGAAACTCTTGCTCCATTTTACTGGATTTATTTTCACCTACATCTGTTCTGATGAGATCTTCTACACTAAAAACGTCTCCTTATTAAGGAGAACTGGGTTTCAGTAATATGATGTATTTTGTGAATCATTACGCCCTTACATATAATAATTAAACCATTGCCTAAGAAGTTTCCCATCCAGAGTCTCTCTCTTGCTGTGCTGCACTGCCTATTGTTTCCCTTCTCTGAGAGCTGCACAGACCAGACGGCCTGAAGGCTCTGAAGTGAAACTACAAGGCATTCCTCTCGTGCCATGGTTGCAAGCTCCACAGCAGCGCTTCACCCCCCCTCCTTAATTCCCACAGGCTGAGAGCTTTCATTTTCATCATGCTGACCCGGGGCACCTCCTCTGAGGAGCTGGAGAACTGTCGTCCGGTCTGGCAGGTTCTTGGCCGCAGACTTTGGTCAGCAGAAGCGGGCTTGACGTGTACATCTGGCAGAGCTGTGATGGATCTAACTGCTGACTAATTGATGTTTGTGCTGAGTTGGTGCGGCCCGCTCGCCGGCGTATTAGAGGATGCAGTCGGTTGGCTCTGTGCTTCGCTGTGCGGCGAGTGCGGGCCTCCCTCTCGGTTCGCTTGTGAACCTGTTTTTATTTATTTTCCTTTGTGTGCTTGTTTGTCTTGTGTGGTCAGATTGGGAGTGTGTGTTCTCCTCTGTGTATTTAGTCTTTTAAGCTGTTGCTGGTTCAGAAGAGCACAAAGCTTTACACTCAAATCTGTTTGAGACAGAGGGAGATCAGTTTCTCTCTCTCTCTCTCTCTCTCTCTCTCTCTTTCCACCCTTTTCTATTTCTCATCCCTCTCTTTCTTTCTGTTTGTCCTCTTTCTCTCCCTCCTCTCCTTCTTCTCTCCTCTCTTTCTCAGTCTTTCTTTCTCTGCTTTTTCTCACCCTCTGTCCTCTCGTTCCCTTTGTCTCCCTTTATCTTTCTTTCTCTATGCTCTGTCTCTGTCCCTCGCTATCGCTCTCTCTCATTTGTCCATGTGTGCACTAGCTCAGTGTTTCTCAACCCTGGTCCTGGTCTGCTCTCGCTAGCAAACTTTTACTTCACCTTGAGTTCATCTCTCTCTCTCTCATTTGTCCCTGTTTGCACTAATTAGTTAACATTTACTCCACCTTGAGATCACGTCTCTCATTTGTCTCTGTTTGCACTAATTAGTTAACATTTACTCCACCTTGAGTTCACATCTCTCTCTCTCTTATTTGTCCCTGTTTGCACTAGTTAGTTAACATTTACTCCACCTTGAGTTCACGTCTCTCATTTGTCCCTGTTTGCACTAGTTAGTTAACATTTACTCCACCTTGAGTTCACATCTCTCTCTCTCTTATTTGTCCCTGTTTGCACTAGTTAGTTAACATTTACTCCATCTTGAGTTCACATCTCTCTCTCATTTGTCCCTGTTTGCACTAGTTAGTTAACATTTACTCCACCTTGAGTTCATCTCTCTCTCTCTCATTTGTCCCTGTTTGCACTAGCTAGTTAACATTTACTCCACCTTGAGTTCATCTCTCTCTCATTTGTCCTTGTTTGCACTAGTTAGTTAACATTTACTCCACCTTGAATTCATCTCTCTCTCATTTGTCCTTGTTTGCACTAGTTAGTTAACATTTACTCCACCTTGAATTCATCTCTCTCTCTCATTTGTCCCTGTTTGCACTAGCTAGCTAACCATTACTCCACCTTGAGTTCATCTCTCTCTCATTTGTCCTTGTTTGCACTAGTAGTTAACATTTACTCCACCTTGAGTTCACATCTCTCTCTCATTTGTCCCTGTTTGCACTAGTTACTTAACATTTACTCCACCTTGAGTTCACATCTCTCTCTCATTTGTCCCTGTTTGCACTAGTTACTTAACATTTACTCCACCTTGAGTTTACATCTCTCTCTCTCTCATTTGTTTATGTTTGCTCCATCTAGTTAACATTTTCTCTTGCGTTTGTCCCTGTTTGCACTAGCTATTTAACATTTACTTCACCTTGAGTTCACATCTTTCTCTGTCCTGTTTTTCTCTTTCTTTTTATATATTTTTCTTTCTTTCTCTGCCCTTTCCTGCCCTCTCTCCTCTTTATTTTTTCTCTCTCTCTTACCTCCCTCTTGTCTCTTTTCTTATTTGTCTCTGTTTGTACTAGCTAGCTAACATTTAATTCACCTTGAGTTCACATCTTTTTTCTTGCCTACTCCCTCGCCTCTCTTTCTCTACATCTTCTCTCTTTATTTCTCACGCTTTTCTTTTTCTCACTCTCATTCTCCCTCGTTTTCAGTCTCTCTCTCTCTCTCTCTCTCTCTCTCTCTCTCTCTCTCCTCGCATATGAGGATTACAGTGCGTGGCCACTTTTCTAAACACACAAGGGACGTGTGGTAAACACTAAGGCGTCCGTTCGCCGTCCTGCTCACAACGCACACAATGGCACAGCAATTGTACCCATGCTGCTGTGTACAATATCATGATAGACTAGTGCATGACAAGTGCTTTCCATCTGTCTGTCCCTCTTTCTCTCTCTCTCTGTCTCTTTCTGTATTTCTCTCCCAGTAATTTCATGCTGTCCCATCTCTAGCTGGCCTTCATGCATAACTGCCTTGGCAACCTCCGACTGGAGCGTTTTGCAGGGAAGGCAATTTACCCTGTAGAAAGTCTCTTTGGACTGGTGCTCGTGAGCAGTGACATTTACTGAGAGACATTTGACAGCAAATATGACACTGCTGGGTTATAGACACAGTTCATACTTTAAACATGACGACTGCAAACCCACCACTTTTACTTAAAGGGCCAGCATCATGAAAAATGTACACAAAAAATTCTGGACTGTTGTCAATATGGTTGAAATTTAAAGACATTGTTTACTGTCTAGTCTTTACAAAGCATAGATGGACTATAAGCAGCTAAACCGGCCTGTTTTGAATGAATGTGTGATGTCACAACAATGAATCAAGCCCCCATCCATACATGCTGAAGTTATAAGGAGTGTTTCCTGAGCACTTCATTAGGAACACTATACTAGGACTGGGTAGGACATCCCTTTACTCTCAAAAGCCTCAGTTCTTCATGGCGGTTCCTCAGTTCCTGCAGATTTGTCAGGAACACTTTCATGCTCCAAATCTCCTAATCTGACTATCTACGTGGATATCTGTCACATCCCAAAGGTGTTCTCTTGGGTTCGGATCCACTAATGGGGAAAAAGCCTAGGCTGCAGCTGAGGTAGAGCGAGTCCTAGGCAGGACCATCCATTGAAGACTCCTTCATAGCAGTCTATGGGTCACACAAATGGAAAAGTCTAATGGTGCAGCATGGTGACATCACCAAAAACATTCCACCACTTGCAATTGCTGTGCAAAACATTTATTTTCCCACCATTTTTGTGGTGCTGTTTATTTCTGGACCACCTAGTGGACCAGGTGAGAGGAGGCAATTATACTTACTGATAGTGAATGACTGATGAACATCGCTATCATTGCTAATAGCATTGCTGTTGTGGCGTTATCATCGTTACTTCGCCAGCCATTGGCCTCGCTCAGCATCACTACCGCTGTGAAACTAATAATTAATAATCAATACTGTTCACTTTGAGAATCAATACAGAATTGCAAATCTTAATATTTTCTTAATATTTTCTTAAACCCCAAAAGTGGTTCTTCTGTGGCATGACTGTAACTGTGCCACGTACAAACATGTCATGACAGATGTAACAGATGCTGAGTCCCCAAAACAGACCATAGTAGTCTAGCAGTGTAGGAGTGTCATGATACCATTATAGCGGTAACTGTCCTGACAGATGTTCCCAGGGTTATTTCACTTGCTAGTTTAAAGCCAGGACCTCAAACACTGTAGTATCTGTAATAACAGACACTGATAATGCTGACATGACACTGTTGACACTGCTGACAACAACTGTGCATAATCCGACATCTGCCGTGACATGTTTACGAGGTGGTAATGTCAGGGTTATGTAGCAGGATTCAGTTAAAGTGCTACCAACACATACTGTAGATCGTGACACTCACAGCTATATGCACAAATGCTGGTGATCTGCAGCATCTAAGCCACCTATAAGCATGTAGTGTGTTTTAGCTAAGCTACACTATATGGACAAAAGTATTGAGACACCTGCTGATTCATTGTTTTTTACTAAATCAAGGGTATTAAAAATGAGCTTGTTCTGCTTCTGTTGGAGTAACTGTCTCTACAGTCCAGGGAAGTTAGTGAGGTCGGGATGCTTGATGATCACCACCCCACCTCCTCCCTATCTCCTCAACTCATCCCAGAAGAATTTGATGGAGCACCAACCACCATTCCAGAAAACACAGTTCCACTGCTCCACAGCTCAATGCCCCCTTATACCCATCTTGGTTCATGTTTATCTGCTCAAGAGAGTCCTATTCTATTGGCAGTACTTGGCAAGGGGACATGGCTAGCTATTTGTGTGCATGTGTATCTGTGTTGTCAGCAAAGTGACTGAATGCATTTCCGTAGAAAGGGTGTCCGCAAACATTTGGACATATAGTAAATATAATTATCCATTACAGAATAATGACAATATTGAATTGGACGGATTGTTACTCGGCGTTCTAGCGGTTCTTACCTCTGAAAAGTGAGCGTTTGTTAAAAGGATCCTGTCCTTTGCGACACTCCGTATAAACGCTCATCCAATTACTTTATTTTTGTCAACCAAGAGTTAAAACTCCTGCTCCTTTCCCTTTGATGACATCAATATTGCCTTTGCATCCATGAAATTAATTTTCTAATCTTAGTCAGCAGGAGCGTGGAATTTGCACAGATTAATACGGAACCGTATCTCCTCCCCGTGCTGCCTCCCCGTTCTCATTTTGTTTGAAACAGTGGGTCCTTTTTCTCTGTCTTGTCTCGTAGCGCGGAGCTCGTCTGTGAATTATGCCCCATCATTGCTTCTCAGCTCCGATTGAGGTGCTGGAATCGTTTGGCAGCAGCCTTTTCCTCATCTGTGGAAATAAAGCAGGCCTATGGCACCTTGTGTTGGGTTGCGTATTATCTGGGAATTTTTAATTCCAACAGTGCAGTTTAATTTCCATCGAATTTTTTTGAAAGTGCTCTTTTTTCCCCTCTCTGGGATTTGTATTAGCATTCGGAGCTGCCTTGGCTGGCTTCTTTTCTTTGGAACCGTGCGCCACATGAGACGTGAGTTTGATTGCACCAATCATAATAACAATAGTGCCAGAATCTTCAGGGTCGATATTTTCTTTGCTCCAGTGACTGGCCAACCTGTATTCTTATGTCTATTTCTAGCTAAACGGCCCTAACATCCACCCATGCATTTAGGAACAATATATGGTGTGCGTCTGCCAGTCTAGAACACCAGTGGTTACTACCACAAGTAGTAATCCAGCACTCAGGAAAAAAGCGTCCACTTGGAGAAGGTCACTAACTTTGTGTTTAGACTTTAGAAGTGCTCCGGAGACCGGCCTTCCAAGATGAGCCCTTATATAAAATGCATGATGGGATTAACTTTTTTTTTTCTTAATTATAATAAAAGTAAGACTTTTTTACCTTTTTTTTACTTTAAATTCGTGAGACACTCACTCAAACTAAAAGGAATTGATTTGGCCATATAAGCTATTAAAACTATTCGTTTTTTAAATATGTAATAATTATAAAAGTTTTACTTTTACCATATTTTACATTTTCATGCCAACGTAAAAAAAAAAGATTAACAAATCATAAACATAAATAAAATAAAAGTCACATAAATGCAACCAGTGTCTATTTACATTTCCATCCAGGTATTCTGATGCTGTGGTCAATCTGGTGGCTCTGGTGGGGAGCAGTTTGACCAATGATTGATGTGGATGAAGGTACATATAGGTACATATATGGTAAGAAGGCGGGATTTAAACAGACGTGAAGTCAATGCAACATCCTGGACTTTGTGGACAACGTAGAAATCCTGACTGGACGCATTTTTCACATCCCAAAAAGTGGACGTCATACTGAAGAGGTCGTGTCCTACCAATGTATATAGCGTGACCATGGCGTTGATGGACATGGACGGAGGAGGTTCAGAGTCTGAAGAGCACACAGCTCTGAAACGAACAGCCTTGTGAAAGAGACACCCACTAAAGCCGGAGATACAATCAAGCCGCATTTCTGCACGTTTCCAAATGGAATTATGATAATAACCATTTGCAGATTACCATTTTAATGCTCATTTGATCTCAATATGCAGTCTGCTACCTCCTAATCTATTTGTTTTTGGCGGCGAGTGTTTTCTTCCTCCCTGATTAACAACTTTGTAGATTAAAGTGAAAGGATTTAAAACATTTTGAAGTCGTAAAATCAGAGTCGAAACAACTTGGAGAAGCAATTTAATCAAATTTGGCAGTATATTCCTGACCTAATTTTGTAGTTTGTGGCGTAATAGCTTTATTTTTGCAATATACTCGCAAGTCTCTGAAAGAGAGCGGCTTCATAAATTCAATTTCAGGTTTATTACCGCCTTATGTAGGCCTGCATTAAACCGCCGAGTGGATGCTTTTCTTATTCGGGCAGAGCTGAGAACATGCAGGGAGTTCATAAATGTGAGCTATGACTCACTGCTCGAAATTTATTCTCTCCCCATTTGCATGAACGTTTCCTTGTTTCTGTTTTTGGTCTTTTGTACATTATTGCATGTGTGGGGTGTGAAACATGTTCTCTCAGTCATGAAAATTAGCATTTTGAAGTTTGAGTTAATGTATTCTCGCAGTGCTTGTTGTTGTTGTTGTTGTGTTTACTGTAATACATCTGCCGAGTTTGTCGCTGTCATATCAAAACCCTGTAACCTTTCCTTTTTCACAAAATTTGAAAGCACCGGCAGTGTTCCTCACATAGGCTGTACTCGGGTACTTCCTGGACATATGCACTCTTAAAAAAATGAAGCCGCTACAAAGGGATCTTTGAGCGATGCTATAGAAGAAGCATTTTTGGATTCATAAGGAACCATGAGATGAGATAAGATGGGTTCTTCAGAAGGTTCAGAGAAGTGGATGTAAAGGATATTCACCAGACGGATCTTCTTCACACTCACATCACTTCAGAATAGTTCATTCCAAAAATGGTTCTTCTGTGGCATCGCTTAAAGAATAATTCACATTAATCACATGATTATTTTTAAGAGGGAAGTGGTGTGCGAAGGTTTAGGCAGAGATTTGAGCTCTCAGATAACTCTTTACCAAGGTGTCAGACCTTAATTAGCTTCACATAGCCACTCATAGCTTGTTCATAATCACTGTTAGGAAAGGCCAAATGATACAAAGTTTAAAGCTTAATAAATACTCTGATATTATACATACACCTATATAAAAACACCTCTCCAACTGTCAAGCGTGGTTGAATGCTTTGGGCTTGTGTTGTAGCTAGTGGCATGAGGTACATTTCAATAGCAGAGGGAGAAATGGATTCCACAACGCTTGTGGAAAAGCTGAAGATATAGAGGATTGCTTATTTAGCAATCCTAAGATATTGATCCTAAATACGCCCCAGAATTCACAGCGGACTACCATGCACACTACATTACTTGATATAAAGGTTCTTCACACTCTACATATCTCTATAAACCAACATGGTTCTTTATGGAACCAAAGGTGGTTCTTCTGTGAGTGCAGTGTTATGCAAAAGTTAATGAAATAACTTTACACACACTATCCAAATGGTGTCCAAATGTTTGTGGACTCCCTTCTGATGGAGGCAGTCCATTGCACTCATTGCTGACACAAATGTGCCAAAGAACACACACACACACACACACACACACAAACTGCTTGTCTAGTCTCTGTAGAAATGTACTGCCAAAAAAAAGGACTCTCTGGAGCAGATAAACATGAACCTATTGGCACCATGCTGCCTAATGCCAGGCGAGGGCTAGAGGGGTATAAAGCCCCCCAGCATTGAGCTGTGGAAGAACTGTGTTCTCTGGAATGGGATGGGTTGCAGAGTTGGGAATGAGATGGGGAGGTGATCAACCTGCATTAGATTAGATTAGATTAGATTTAACTTTTTTGTCATTACACCAAAAGTGCAATAAAGCAACAAGTGCAGAATTTACAATAAATACAATATATACAGAATAGTCCCAGATATGGACAAATATACATGTGAATATATTATAGAGGTATTGTAAACTATTGTAAAATATATGTGTGAATATTATATTTTAGAGGTATTGTAAAATATACATGTGAATATAATATATTATAACATCCTGACCTCACTAACACTTTTGTCACTGAATGCAACCAAATCCTCACAGCAATGTTTCAAAATCTAGCAGAAAGCCTTCTTCCCTGCACAGGAATACATTTGATATCAAAAGAAACAGATTAATGTTACAAGAGATATTAAATTAATATTAAAATATTGACCATAATATTAGAGATATTTTGCTCTGATTGTTTAGTTTTGACTCAGGCCACAATTAAGCACCTTATTCTGTCTCATCCTAGGGCCTGGCACTAGCTTGCCTCTTTAGGAATGTGTACAGCACTTGTGTACAGCCACCCGAGAATAATCCCATCGCCCTCCTCGCTGCACAGGCAGTTTACAGTGGGCCACATCGTGGTTTGCTGAAGTGGCAATAGATTAGGCCTGGGATTTCCCTGCGTTTCAAATAGAGAGATTGGTTCTGCTGCCGCTTCCCTTCAATTGGCCTCCTCTTGCCAGCGGCGGGATTGAGTATCGCATAACTGCAGTCCCTTTGGCCACACAAATGCAAACCTATTGATGTCCCCCAAAACATGTGCTCCATTCTTCTCTAATGATACCCTACATGACGGTTCAGCCATTTGAACAAGGACCAGGCGTGACCGTTTGAAAGAGCTAAGCGCTACGGGCAAATGGGGCTCACTTTCCCTCTCAATAGCCTACCCCCCCTCCATCTGGGAGGCACGGCGGTCTTTGACTGTCGGAGTCACTCTCTGAACTTGGCAGTGACACGAGGAGATTTGCTTGCATAGCACTCTGCTTTTTTTCTCAGGGTAAAGCCGTTCCACTTGAGCAAGGCCGGTGGAGGAAGAGACCTGAGCCGCGTCCCATATCAGAAATGGCACAGTGCCCTGCATTTCCTAATTCATGAGCGCTGCCCTTCAGCCACTGATACCTCACTAATTAATGGTGCTAGCCTAGGCCTCTGGATGGATTGCCCAAAGCAGGATTTGCATGCTTGACTGTGTGATGCCTTCTAATTGTTTATTATGGGGAAAATGGTTGAGAACCGTTGGCTAAGGCAATGTTCTTAATGTAAGAATCAGTCATTTGTGAAGCAGGGCGCGTTCACATGAATTGGCAGATTTATTATAGGTGTTGTATGACATGGGTGTGGGGGTGGATTACGGGTGAATGATATGGACAATAAAAGGGATGTTTGATAAAGGTGTTATTTAATGAAATATGAGAAGCAGTACAGTGGTTTGAATAGTGACTCAATGTGTAGCAGGTAATCAGACCTCTCCATTAATTCCATTGCTCTCGAAGTGAGGTGTGGGGAGCATACTTTTGAGGAACCAGGCAGTGGGAAATGCCTGCATCCTCTTTGTTGTAAATAAAGTAATAAATCAATAAAGTTTTTTCAAGACATTTTGTATCATTTTTACCTAAAATTACATTTAAAAGTGTGTAAATTTGGGCACGTCCCAATTGCACGTCCCAAAATACTAACTAGTTGTTGAGTGTATATAGAATTTAGTGTGGATAAAGGGGTCAGTGTTGAGTTTATTCACATATGCAAGACATGGTTTTTGAGTGTTGTTACAATGGGCACTATTATCCCACAATGCAATATGAAAAGGAAAGGGAGGAGTTACTCACATCTTGAACAATTATGAGAAAAAAAATGGTGGATAACAATGCAGCTGCAGCGGCGACGGTTGCAGACGAACTTGCAGTGACATATGTTGGCATAGCAACGCTTCATCACTCCCTGTTAGTACTAAAAATGTTAATAATCTTGTGTACTAACCTGCCAAACTCACAGATTTCCTGTCCCTATTGAGATTAGCATATGGTACATACCTTACAGTATTACTTTGTGGAAAGCAGTTGGGACATAGCCTATCTTCACTACAGTGAATTACACTCCCTAACTGTAGGGGGAGCCCATGAGCAAAAAAAAAAAAAAAAATCACATACTGCTGCTTTAAGAATAATAAAACTGGACAGATATTTGTTACAAAAACATTCTAAAATAAAGACCCTAGTTCATCCGTAGTCATGACTTGTCGATTGTTCATAATTCTCATTCGCATCTAAAAACATCTTCTGTTTTAAAGCAGCATTATGTGAGAACTGGTATTTTGTGCTCCTGGGCTCCCCCTACAGTTGCGGAGTGTACTTCACTATAACTCCACTGCAGTAAATGCAAATCACACTTTGAGCGCCCCCTCATGGACAGCTGTACATGTGCATTTGTTGCCAAGTGGATGTGAAAGAAGCATGTGGACTGAGGCAGTAGGGTAATATTACACAAATATGCTTTGCAGCGTTTCACACTTTTGGTGAGGGGTATTGTTATGCAGTCCCATAGTGCAGTAGCAGCATTTCGGCCTTGAGTGGCAATGACAGAGACGTCATTCTCCCTGATACAGTCAGCGTAATTTGGAGATTCTGAAGATTCAATTTTAAGGTAAAAATGCTATATAGTGTTTATTTTATTGATATAGTCAAATGTTTAGGCCTGTGCTGGTCATCTAGTGCTCAGTTTTAGGATCTGGAATAATCTGTGCAGTGTCATGACCCTAATCTATATGCCAGCCAGAAGCATCTGAGCCTAACATGATGCAATCACAGAAGAAAGGGACAGAGGAGAGGTTCGCCGTCGATTTCCTCTGATTCGACTCCATTATAAGACACAGTGGGCAAAACACCAGGGAAGCACTGTTTAAAGTGGTATATCGAGTCATTTTTTTTATCCTCCCCTTTGTTTTCCGTGCACAATTCAGCGGGTTTGTTCCCGCACATCTCCTCTGTATTGTTTCTTGATTAGGCCTGGCTGCCTTTGGAAAGTGCCATTCTCCTGCACACAGCGGGACGCGTCATATTGAGTGGGGATGTGCAGGTATTGCTCAGGGAGACTGGAGAGAGCCTTGGCTGACTGAAAAAGACAGTGGGAACAAATGCCATAAATCATCCATGATCCAGCACGACGGAGCGGAGACATCAGACCTGACATAATCGGCCCCGTCGTGGATTCCGCGTTTTGGGTGACGGATTAATGTTAACCTGAAATGCCGGGAATTTTCCTGTTGACTCACGGAGAGATATGGGGGAACCCTAAAATAAATGTAATACTTGTGAGGAATAAACTGCCCCAGGCAGAACCTGTCTTTCCACATTTCTTCCCTCCGTTTCTATCAGTATTCAAAGAAAAGCGTGGAGTCACTCGGTTCGGAGCACGCTGAGAAATAAAGCTTCCTAAATGGCACTTGGCCTGGACTTGCAGTTCCAGGATAAGTCTGTAATTAGGATCGAACCTCTGTATTATGTGGAGGTCCTGTAGACTTTAAAAAAGGCTCATCTCATTTACAAACAGAGGGCTTCATTCAGCAACCATTCTGAAGAAAAATGTCTTCTTACAACCCACTTATGCAGTAACCAGTGACATTCACCTAAGCTTTCTTATTTGGGATTTGTTCGGTTTATGAGGACAATGGGATCCATCATTATAAGAGTGGAGCTGTGAATAATTCTGCCCTTTAAAAAACACATCATTAATCTGATGTAGACTTTTTATTAGGACTGTTCTCAAGAACTATTTCTTAAATAAATAATAAAAAAAAATAATTAAAAATTTAAATTGAAAATCCTTTAAACATTTGAATCTTTTTAAAGATAAGATAATCCTTTATTAGTCACACAGTGGGGAAATTCACAGTGCCACAGCAACAAAGGGATAGCTAGACACTCAAAAAGTGGATAAATTAGCAATATATATATATATATATATATACAATATAAATAATAAAAGTCAAAAACTCTGAAAAACAATATTATTTACAGATTATTTACATATTAAATGATTTTTAATCATTTTAAAATGTATCTATTGTTTGAATCTTGAGGGAACCAACAGGTTTTATATTCTAAGTAACTAAATAGCTCTGACTGACTGCATGTATCACTGAGAAGAGAGTATACTTTTTACTAGGGGTGAAAAATATGACAATATTTTTTTTTTTTGCCCTTTTTTTTGTTATCATGACATACAGATCACTGGTGTCACATCGATACGGTATAAGTATCGGTATATCGACACACAGTATCGGTATTGGCAATAGAGAACACCTGACATAGAACATTTTTGTTGGCATACTTTGGCTTTTACTGGTTGTTTAAACGTTTGGTTTCACAACAGTCAGAAATAAAACTTTTATATTTACAGCACTTTTTCTTTCTATGTTTAATTGTTTTTGGTTCTGAAACCAAAAGTTGAGTTTCAGCAGCTTGTTTAAAGGAAATACACTGAAGTTTACTAGCTTTTTAGGCGTGACCCTGAGTGTGAAATTGCTGCAGAAGCACTTCTAGTTTCTAAGCTGGTGTTTTTTCACTGCTCTGAAATGTGAATTTAAACACCAGTTAAAGCAATTTGGTGAAGCTTAGCCAGGTTATGCTTCCTGACCTGCACCTGCTTCTGCATTGTGGCGAGTTGTATTTTTTTCACAGCTCTGAAACTTTTCCTCAACTGGTAAACACTGTTCTTTCAAGTTTATTATATCTTATGTAGGATATATATCTTTTATAGGTAAAAAGCACAGCCTATGAAAAGTGGAACAATGTAAATATTAGGATGTGTAGCCGCCTATCGAGGATTTGAGTTGGTATCGGTACCCGGTTTTGGCAGATACATTAAAAAATCTGGTATCTGTATCGGAAAGGAAATCAGGGTATGAGTGCAACCCTACAGAATACTTTTCTGAGCAGATTGTAGATTAGACCAGCTGCACATTTCATTACAGAGAGTGTGATCAGTCCTGTTTAACTGGGTGAAGTGCAGCACATTTTGAATGAAAATCTGCTGCTACTGATGGATTTTGTCTGTATGTCAAAAGAAATGTCTTTAAATATTGTGATATAATATTTTGGGCATATCACCCAGCACTAGTTCATCCTGTTTAATTGGACTTTGTGCATGGCAGTAAACAGTCATAATTTATAGCTTATAATAGTGTTACAGTAATAGTCCAACTTCAGTAAAATGAAATATCATGAACCATGAAGTATTGTGCACAGTAAAAATGAAGTAAGTCAAATGAAAGCAATTCAGATTTGCTTGTATAGCTGTTTTTACAACTGATGGTGTCGCAAAGCAGCTTTATAGAAACCCAGTAATAAGACAAAAGATCAACAAGACATAAACCCCCCAGTGAGCAAGCCAAAGT
The DNA here is from genome assembly GCF_030463535.1 of Salminus brasiliensis. Taxonomy (NCBI): domain Eukaryota; kingdom Metazoa; phylum Chordata; class Actinopteri; order Characiformes; family Bryconidae; genus Salminus; species Salminus brasiliensis. The sequence goes on from NC_132887.1 coordinate 6,949,767, forward strand.
GGGAAGGGAAGACTTCTGTGTCATCGCTGTAAAGAACGCTTCATGGCAGCTTTATTTGCAAGACTGTAGGTAAATGTCTTTGTCTTTGCTCTGTGTTTTGCAGGTAGGATCCATGGACTTCATGGCAATGAAGCGCTCTCAGTTGTATGGAATGGGCAGTAGCCCGTACTCGCAGCAGCAGCAGGGCGTCCCCTACCCCAGCCAGCCATACGGATCTCCCTCTCCACACAGATACCCTATGGGAATGCAGGGGCGTGGTCAGCTGGGCATGGGCGGGATGCCATATCCTCAACAACAGGTATGTTTTTATTAGGAATGTTACAGTATGATGTACACTAAATGACCAAAAATCATGGGACACCTGCACATTACACCCAATCTAAATCTGGAGGCATTAATATGGAGATGGTCCCCCTATGCAGCTCTAACAGCAGCAGGTCTGGAGCAGTTATTGAGTCAGCAGAGCGTTGGAGACTTAGCAGCTCAGCACTCGGCCCTGACCCCGCTCTGTAACTTTACGTGGTCTGACTGACACTCTGTGGCTGAGTTGCTCTCTGTGGTTTCTCCTAAACGCTTCCACTGTTCAATAATAATACCACTGACGGCTGATGGTGGGAGTATCTAGGAGGGAGGAAATTTCACCAGCTGACTTGTTGTTGCAGTGGCTCCTATTACATACAGAACCACGCTGGAGTTCAGTGAATTCATCAGGTCTTCAACTGCTGTCAACCAAATAGACCAAATGAATTTGTGAGGTTGTGATATTAGTGCTGTGTTTTATGGGTTTCTTTTGCTTGTTTGGAGTCTTGCCCAAGGAATTATATTGCTCACGGGCAGGTAGTGGTCCTTTATTCATTGCGTCACATCAACCACCATATGCCATCCCATCTTAACCAGCTTAAAAAATATTACACATATTTTTTACCCTTTCCTGTAAAGTTGTGATTTCTGGGCTACAAGGTCTTTCTCTGCAGTGACAGATATGAAGGAATCTTACTTTCATGGAAACTTCCAAGAAGGCGCTTCTTTGGAACTTGCCTTGTACTGATGTTTGATAGACTTCCCATGTCCTCTATCTCATCAGTCAAGCAAGGCAGGGGTGTTTTTGTCTTGATATGTTGAAAGCAGAAATACAGAGAAAGCTTCCCAACCAAGGCTTTAAATATCATGATATTATATTTTGACCATATCACCCAGCCCTAGTCAGTAATGAATGGTAGGCAGCTAGTCCAAGGCAGGTTGCACTAGCTGGAGGGTGGGCAGCTGGTTTGAGGTAGGTACGAGGACAGACCAACGGTCAAACTTCCATCAGGCCGGGCAGGTGGGAAGTCATTAACTGGGAAAATCATTAGTCTTTAAGTATTGATGATATGCTATTTTTGCCATATCGCCCAGCCCCGACTTTGTATCTTTTAACACTGAGCATCAGTTGTGTGCTGGAAGAAGGCCTGTCTCTTTTGTTTCATGTGAGGTTCAGCTTATTGCTTACTGTCTGCTTTTGCTCTGCTTGGCCTTCCTGGTCCAGTGAAGCTGGCCGGGCTATTCTGAGCCTCGCTCAGTGTCCCCCTGCCACACTGCTAAATTTAGCCAGGGTTGTTGGTCTTAGTTTTAATGTGTCTCTGGAGAGCTGTTGGCACACATGGTCCCTCTGGCTCCAAGAAAGCCTGACCTCTCATAATCCCTCCAAAGATGAGAGAAAGTGGAAAATGAGAAACAAACCTCTTGTAAAAGCTCCATCTTTTCTGCGAAAGGAGGGGGAAAAAAGCCGAGCCGGGGCAGCAGGCGTGAGAAACCTGATCCAGGCGCACAATTGGGCAGAAGAAGCACGTCGGCCGTGTTCGCCTAGCATATGGTTGATCCAGCAATTCGGCAGGAGACCCTTGTGGTTCTTGGAACAATGTCATTGTTTGCTTACACATATCAGTGTTTGGTGTTAGTCTCTAGTGAGGATTATCACTGTATCTCTGATTAAAGTCGGACCTCTGGAGTCTGGTATTCTGGCTTTGACCGGATTGTAGGACTTGGCAGTGTGCGTTCGAGAGTTCCTCTTATAATCTTCCCAAGGCAGCTCCAGGCTGTCGGTTGGCATCAGCGCGTACCGTTCAGACACACTGAGGGACTGAATTCTAGAGAGTCCCAAGGAATAGGAAAATAAACTCGCTAAACACATTTCCCCACATTTTTATGTTATTTACTCGGCAAGAAAGACCACTGGGTCGACCGTCACACAGCAGTCACACGAAATAATTAGTCAAATTAGTCGTTATGCTCCGCTATGGCCAAGGGAGATAACTTCTGAAGTTATGATTATCGCACGCTAGCATTAAAAGGGGAGCACTGGAGTGTGATTGTGAAATATAAATAACCAAAAGTAATAAGTTTATAGCCAGAATAATTTGCGTTATTAAAATTGCACTCAAGGATAATTCGGAATGACTGCGGCAAATTAAAAATCAAAGTATTGTCTGGCCTATCGGATGAGCGCTTTCAGATAGCGCAAATTGAGCTGGAGCCTGGCGAGCAATGGATCTGGATGAGCTGCAGACCTTTCTCACAATGCCCTCTGCCTGTGGCCGTACGCTCAGCTTGGTGCATTCGGGCTGCGTAGCCTGGTAAGGCTGAATTGCGTCACGGGCGTCTGATGGTGACACCAGTGTCCTCCCTGCTGCTGTCATCTGCTGCCCACTGTCTGTCTGCCCTCGGCTAGGGCAGGGACAGAGCCTCAGAGCGGAGCTAAGAAAAGACACACACAGACAAAGACAAAGACACATAGGCAGGAACCCGATGCAAATTCCCTCCACAAGGCCTTCATTTATACAACAGCTGGAACAATCAGGCCGAGGCCTTTCGTTTAGCTTGGGGAAATAGTTTATTTAGAGCACTTGGATACGTTACAGGTGAACAGCCCTGGGGAGGTTGCGTATTTGGGTTCGGTCATAAATAAATATGCAATAAAAGACAAAGTGATTGGATCCACATGATTCTGAACATAATAAGCTACGAACTGGAGGAAGATGATCAAGGATTCAGCATCAGTGCAATAAACGTCAACAACCTTCAATATATGGCTGACATGACATCTATAGTGTTTCCAGGAAGATCTGAAGATCCTTAAAAGTTAAAGAACAGAGTGAAAATATGAGACATGCCTCAAATGTTACAGATAAGGCAGCTAAAATTACCGTTGATGGTGAACTTGGATCAGTTATTAACTACAAAGGATACAGCCGTCATGAAATATGACACAGATTGGTGCACGGCAGAACGGGAAGGAGCTTAAACTCATCTTCCAATGTAAGGATTTGTCTCTGCAAACAAGAGCCTAGGATGTGGTCTTTCTTATGGATAAAACACTAATAATAGAATAAATACACGTTCAATTAGTCCTAAAACTCTTGGTTTTCCATCACTGTGTTCATTAAAACATCTCCAAAGTTCTCCTAATGGAGTCTAGCATTGTTTAGAGCTCTCCTCCAACACCTGGTGCTCAATGATGGTAAATGAGGCGAGCTGCTGATTCACTGGCTGGAGGCATCCAGGAGAAACCTGGAACCAAGCTTTGTTCTACAGACTAAAGGTCTCACAAGATCTCAACTACTTTCTTCAGAATGAATCTGTTCTAATGGGATCTGGAGTTTCTACAGAAATGGCCTTAAACAATGTGATTAGGTTTCTAAAACGTCTTCACAGTACTGTATTTATTCATACAGCTTGTAGATTCTTGGCTTTTATGAGAAACCGATGCTCCGCTGTGCTCTTGGTGCTGTTGGTTTTGTAGATTTATCGCCTATAGATTTATCCATTAGCAAGGCAGGATTCATGGCATGGCTGTAGATTTGATAGCATTTAAAAAGCTGTATTTGAAAAAGAAAGCTACACTTCAGTGCCGGCATTTTAGCCTAGAAGCCCTGCACCGGCTAAACGCTCTGCTCTCCAGGAACACAATAAATATGTCTTCAAACATCAGTTCGCGTTTTTTCCTGGACCCAGGAGCACTTGCTCTGAGAATTCGGTCATTTTGTTCAAATCAAAGCTGTTTTTGGCAGATCGGTGGTCTGGGGCTTGCTTCAGGTGGACTCTGGTGCCGTTTGCTGTGTGTGTAGAAGCTATCTACTCCAAGCGCTGCATGTGGGGTTGCGTGAATGGTTCATTTTGTCACATGACTGCTTGGACGTATCAGCTGCATGGCTAAAAACCTTCTATGAGAACGGCTTCTTGTTTGCAGGTGGTTCTGCATGGTGGAATGCCATGACTGCAGAAAGAGCTGTTCTTCACTGGTGAAGTTCTTGTATCTAGGGAGATACAAGGGAAGGAACAGCCATTAACAGATGAACCCGGGTTCTAACAATTAGCAGAAACGTCATTTTACTGTGGCCAGTGTTGACGCAGACACACGTGACTAGTCAGGTGCCAAATTTTTAAGTTAAAAAGGACAAAGCTAAATTCTCTGAGCCCCCTTTTACACCTCATCACTTCATGTGACTAGTATCTGAATTATATCCTGATTAGATTTTAGCCACAGTTTACACTGGGTGTTTGAATGTGTCTCCGCTTAGTCAGCCAAGAAATCAGCTTGCTGTATGGGAAGGAATATGCAAATTTGCTCATTGTGCAGCAATTATTACTGGGTTGTTGTCACCTCAGCATCTTGGTTATGTTTACACTTGCACTTTCATGTGGCTTGGCCCTTGTTTCACACCGAACAGGGTATGCGATGAGCTCGCCGCTCACGTCCGGACAAGCTGCTGTCAGCATCACTTGTGGAATGCACAGCGCATATCTGGTTGGAGACACCTCGTTTCCAAGCTTCCAGGTTAGCGTGGAAGACCTTGGGCTGACATCTGCTTCCATGACAAAGCATTTATGATAGATCACCATGGGTTTTCAGACTGCTCTTGTACAGCACATGCTCAGAAACAGATAAAACTAGCCTTTCTTCCATGTCAGAGGGAACTACCAGATGCACCCACTGCTTTATATGACCCCACACATCAAATGTATGCTCAGTGTGAAAGCAGCTTTATCCAGATATAATCCTGATACTTAAGACTGATGAAGTAACCGGATGTGAACGGGGTCCGAATGTATCATTGACATTTGCATTTACATTTACGGCATTTAGCTGACGCTCTTATCCAGAGCGACTTACAACGTTACTCGTATTACAGAGGAGGGCCAATGTAGTGTTAGGAGTCTTGCCCAAGGACTCTTATTGGTGTAGCGCATCATAGTCACCCAGACCAGGAATCGAACCCCAGTCTCCCACGTAGTGTGGAAGCTCACTGGCAAGTAGTGGTGTTATCTGTTGCGCTACACCAACCACAACAGCAGTATCACTACCAGGGTTAAAGTTTAATCACCAAGTTTGAGTGTAGTCACGGTCAGCAATACTTTCTCCGTATCGCCCAGCCCTAAGATTTACCAGCATGTCAGGCTTGGTGAGGTTCCTGCCCTACAGCAGCATGCATTTGTGTTCCTAATTTCACAGTGCATGCTGGGGTTTTACTCTCAGTAACACGAACTCATCTTACCTCTGTTTCTGTTTTTTTTTTCCTCGCTCTTGTCTGAGTGATCCACTAGCAGCGCGAGCAGAGCTTTCACCTTTTCCTCTCTAGTTCCTCTCTCTCCCCGCCAATGTGTCAGTTCTTTCACTAACCATGACATGCATGCACTGGCCTGCTTTCGCAGGGTTACCCGTCTCCCCGGGGAGTCCTCGCCATCCAGCCTAGTGTGAATTAAGCTGCCGAAGGAAGCTGGACGGCAAGAGATTGTGTGTTTTCAGACCCGACTTTTAGCGCGGGCTACAGGAGGGAGGAGGGATCTTCATGAGATCACACTCGGTTGCAGAATTGGATGGTTTCTCCTAATCCTCATTACTTGCCGAAGGCCTGCTTGATACGGGTATACAGGTGTGAATGGAAAATGAGGCCTGAGGTGAATTTTAAGACGCTCCGGATTAGATAAACATGTCATGTCCATGTCAGAATGTAGCGGCGGTTCCACGTGTGAGGAAACGGAGAGCAAACAGGAGACACAGAGGCCCGCACTGATGACAGGAGTTGGGCTCTTTGTTTGGAAGTGGAATGAACTTGAAAGTAAAAGGCCTGCCAATTCCACTGCAATTTCCTGTGATGTCAATGTTGGCAGACAGAAAGGAAAAAGAATTTGAAGGCAACATTAGCGTTTGATGTGAAGGAAAGAGAGAGATTGGCTGCGAAATGAAAGAGGGAAAATGTGTCAACAAGCCAGGAAAGGAACCATTACTGGTGTTGCTGCTGCTTCTTTCTTACCCATTCGCCTAAGTTAATAGAATCCAACCATTATACAGGAGTGGAAACGTTGCCTTGTCCTCCGCTCTTCTTGTACGATAACAGCCCGTGTCATCTTAGTTTTATTCTCTCTGAGTCTGGAAGCTAAGGCCGTCGCTGATGGGCTCTTTTATTGAAAGAGAAAACCTGTGGCTGCGTTAATGCGCGCTTCCTTCTCCACAGGTTTGACCTTGAAGCAGGATGGTGCCATCTTCGTTCTCCTGGAACCCCCAAAATGCTATTTGTCGGGTACCTAACCAAACGAAATCCTGTCACCTCGTGCCAAATGTGACCATTTGGACTTGAAAGCTGTGTTTCCCTGCTGTTCCAGGCCCCGTTGAATCACTTGCGAGTACAGGCATTGTCTTTGTGGGTTAATGGGCCTGCTCTATGGTGGTGGTCAGCATGAGTGATGGCTTACAGGGACACATAAATTAACCGGCACCAGAGCAGGTTGTCCGAGCAGGAGATGTTAGCACCAGCAGCAGTCTACAAGCCCCGCCCTTGCCCCCCCGTCCCACAGTGAGCTCGAAGACCTCGGGCATTTCCAAACAATTAAAAAAAATAATAAAAAAACATAAGAAGTGCCGGAGAGAATGGAGGAAAAGAAAAGAGGACATAGCCTTGAAATCCTGGCTGATTAATTACGGCACCTCTTGCTCCAGAATAGATGAAGTTTCAGGATCAATTAATTAGTGGGAACCCAACGAGCATCAATGGCTCTAATGGCCTGTTCTCATTTGTAACTTTTATTACCTTGCTGTTCCATTGGCCAAGCCACTCAACTCAGCGCGAGAAACGGGATGCGTTCATTAGACGCGGATGGAATTACGCGTTTCCGCGGCCGCTCGCCGAGGTCCCGTGCGCTTTTCTGAGTAAATGAATTTTGTGGGTTTGTCCTCTTTATTAGCGCTTCGCTGTAATGTATTTTTATTTGAAATTGGCGGAAGCCCGTCTGAAATTGAGGGTGAGATTTAATTTTAGCTACTCTTTACTCCTTAAATAGGTTACGATGCCCACAGCTTGCTAAGGCAATCAAATACAAGTTAAGTGCACTGCAGCCGGAGGTGCAAATGGCTTTGTTCAGATCTTTCGGAGTCTACATAAGAAAATGAGATGCACTAATGGTTTAAAGTTATCTCATTTTCTGCAATTATGCTCAATTTTTAACTGTTCTCCCCCAGTTATCACCTTCAGGAACTGGCGTAATCACTGAAAATGCTGCTGTTGCTGTCCTTTAAGGGCGTGCGCTTATTTAAATAATGCTGCTTTTCAAAGGACAGCTAGAGAGAGAGGGGGGCGGTTGGAGAAAGGGAGCAGACCCAGTGTAGTACTGGGAAGTACTGTACATACTGCCTTGTGCAGTATAGTGTGGTGTTATTTGGGTGGTTCGTGCTGTTTTTCTTTATTAAAGAGTCAGAAGTCATTTGGCAGCGTGTTAAACTCACTTTCACAACCCTCGTAGTTGTTGGTTTTAGGTAGGGTGTCATTATGTGCCCTAAATCAAGCCACAAATTATAAGGTGGGGTGTTTGACTTGCAATATGTGGCCACATCCTCACTGGTAAAGGGAGGCTTCACAGATGCCACACATGAACTGGTTGCAGCTGAGTTAGTGACTCTATGGAAATGGAGTGTCTATTCTGTATGTATTAGGCTTTGACCTTATGGACATTGCTGACTTGCTGGGCATTGTGAGGATTGGGGTCTTGTTTACTGTTAGTGTAACAGACGTCTGTGTGATTTCTGTGTGTGTCATGTATCGTGACTATAACAGTCTGCTTTCTAGAAATAACTGACACTGGGTAAAAATGAAAGGTGTTAAGAGATAGAAGAACCACGCCTGGTTTTGTGAAAAGGCATTTTTGTAAAGGACACGTTAGTGTGAGGAACCTTTTAAAGGTCTAAAGAAGTTCTCCTAATGTTCTCCTATAGTTTTTTGTCCAAACTCCCAAATGTACAACCTCTAGAACTGATTTTTTGTTTTCTTCAAGGCCAGTTATTTAAGCTTGTTGACAAAAGTATTGGGAAGTATGTATGACAAAAGTATTGGGACACTTTCTTCATTCACTTCACTTTCTTAATTTCTTCATCAGCTTTTCCTGCTTTTGTTGGAGTAACTGTCTCTACTGTCCAGAAAAGAAGACTTTCTACTAAATTTTGGCAGAGCATTGCTGGGAGGATTTGATTGCATTTAGTGACAAGAGCATTAGTGAGGTCAGAATGTTGGATGATCCCCACCTCAACTCATCCATCGCCAACTCACCCCAGTAGTATTGAATGGAGCACCATCAGTCTAGAGAACACTGTTCCTCATCCTTATTGGCAAGTTTGTTCACTTGGTGGCCATTGAAACGCCACCAGGCAGTTATCTCCAGTCATTCGAGACCAGACTCCGGCTTCCAGCTAATGTGCTTGCATGGATCTCCTCATTGAGGGGGGGGGGGGGGGGGGCGTAACCAGGAAGCTGATTGGCTAATTTAGTAATATAGTATCTGTAAACAGAGACCATGTTGAGCGTTACGAAAACTCCCATTCATATTTCAACCTGTGGCTGGTTTCTGCATTTAGACAACGTCTGCAGCCCAATGCTGGTGGGCTTTATACCCCTCTGGCCCACGCCTGGCATTAGGCATGTGGCAACAGAATTACATTTATCTGTTCCAGATAGTCCTATTCTGTTGACAGTGGTTCTCTACATGGACTTGACAAATTGTGTGTGTGCATTTGGGTTAGCGATGGGTGCAACATATAGTATCTGAATGCATCTGAAGGGATGTCCACATACATTTGGTCATATAGTGTGCGTGTAGATATATATTATATATATAATATATATAGAATATTATACATGGTTACTTTACAGGAGACCTTTGAATGGAAGTCAGTGTAAAAATAGACATTCCCAGTCATTTTGGAGCATTTCTATTGGTCCATTTATCATAAAATTTGGACAGAATATAAAGAACATCTGTCAGATTCACATCATCACGCCAATAAGTGAAAAACCAGGTTCTTGCATCCAGCCACGGTAGATGTCAGTACTTACGCTCTTCATCCATAGCTGCAGTACGGTCTGTCCTGGCCGTGCATCTGGACTCCATAGCGTTTCAGCCCCATATGGCGTTGAGCTGAATCTGGGCTGAGAGGGCTCAGCTTGGTTTTGACATTCAGGTGAGCCCTGCATGTCTGCTGGGACGAGGAGAGCCTGCCATCCTTTACTGCCAGATCAGAGGCTAAATTCTCTCTTCCACACACCCGGCCGCAGTCAGAGCTGGCCAGAGAACTGAGCTGCTTTTCTACACATGAATCAGTCCTACCCTCTTTCTGTCTCACTCCTGACTCTTTTTTTCTCCCTCCCTTTTGCTCGTTCTTGGCCTTGCAGTGGGGTCAGGAGTTTAATGGGGAAAACATTTGAATCGGTGGCACTAAACCAGAGCCTCACCTACAGAGCTCGTGCATTTTAGAGCGCATTAACCCTCGCCACCTCCGCCGTCTCTCCGCCACAGTAACGGAACACAACGGAGCACGTCTACTGTGGTGGAAGTGATAAAAAAAGGTGAAAAAAGGAAAAGGCCATCGGAGAGAGCAACGTCCCGGCGTCTGCCGCCATTGACTTGATGGCGTAAATGGCACGGTCTTAATGCATCGGGGGGCGCAGAGTTAACAGTGCCGGGCCAGAGGAGAGGCTGTGATGGGGCAACAGCGGGAAGAGGCTTTTGATTAAACGTGAACTATTATCAGAGCTGGAGTGAAGTCTGCTGTTGTAGTCGCAGGTTAGAGTTTATTCGTTTTAATTAACGTCTTTAAATCCGGCCCTCGTCGGAGGACCGTGGAGGTATTCGTTTATCACTGTGGCAGTTTACCTGAGCGCACGGTGTCATTTGAATGGCAAATAGGCACATTAGAAGGAGCGTGTGACCTGGAAAATTCACCTCTGCGAGCACTTCAAATACTTCAAATTCCCCCTTTCAAAAACAGGCCTTTTCAACCGCGCTCTGTATCCCGGTGTGATACCGGCCTGCCTGCATTATGATAGCGGCGTTTTGCTCAGCAGTCCTTCACTCCTTTCATACATATTGAAATTGTTTTTAGAGCGTGCAGAAAGAGAGAGCGTACGAGAGAGAGAGAGAGCGAGAGAGGGAGAGAGATGGTTTTTGAGGGGCTGCTATTCATGACAGCTCACCGAGGTGTGTGTGGGAAACGCTGTCCCACTTAATGTCGCAGCCACGTCTCTTGTTAACATGGTCGTGTGTTTGCCCGCGCTCACGCCGTCTCTTTTGTTTGATGAAGCTCGCCAAGGGCAGCTCATTCTTGAGGTGTCAAGTGGCGTGTGTGTGTGTGTGTGTGGAGGGGCGAGGGGGAGCAGATCAAACGCGGCGGGCTGGGGTTAGTCACCTCGCGCCAACAGCGATGTAATCTCCCCCTCCCCTATGTTTAATCAGGAGCTGGGATTGTTTATTGTCGAGGCAACTCGCATCTCATTTGGAGACGCCGCATCCACGCTCTGCGCAAATTAAAAAAAAAAAAATAGCGTGGCATAAACAACGGCCATCTTTGAAGCACAGCCAGAAAAAAAGAGAGAAATCCCAGACGAGTAAAACCTGCTGTGTTGAGCTAAAGGGCCCATATCCCTCTTTTTTATTGAGTTGTCTTCCACAGATGAAGATTGTCAGAGTGATTTTGTATTATAAACAGTCATAAATTCCTTAGAATTAAACGTATGGCCCCACTTTATATGAATAACTATGTAATAATATGTAATAACTGTGTAATTACTCAGTAATAATCATGCAATAACAGTGTAACTACCGCTGACACATTCACTGTTGCAAATGGATTACAGTGTCAGAGCTTGTGTAGATACTAGGGTTGTAACGATACTTGAGGATCATGGATCGGTGTGCACAGTCTCTGGAAGAATATTCGGTGTGTGCTAATTCCACCCGGAAAATCATGAAGCGCTGGATTTGCTGGGTGCTGTGGGAACTGTACTGGTTTAGGAGTATTGCTATGGGAGCTGTAGTCTTGTTTGCCCCCCCATGGTCCTTCTCCTCCTCTCTGTCTCCTCTCTTTCTACCTCTCGCTGTCTCGTGTAAAGAGAGAGAGAGAGAGACTCAGACGCTGGTTTTTCTCCCTCTTTATTCTTTATCTCTCGCTGTTCTCAACTCTGGATTTAAATTGACTGAAAATAAACAAGTATTTCACTAATATTCAGGCTTTAACGTCGTATTGCAGCTTGTTAAATCATGGTGAATCAGACAAGGATGGTGTGTCTGCGCTTTTGCACTTGTGTATGTGTATGTGAGTGTGTGATCACATGTGCTCCTGCCACTCATTTGCATTTCTTTTCCGGTTCTTTTTCTTCTTTATGTTGTTTAACGGATGATGATAGCTTGCCTTAACTTCCTGTAATCAGTCTGAGTCCGTGCAAAAATTGTTTCACACTGCAAATATTATATAGCTTTACGACCATCAGCACCAACCTCAGATGCAGAACTTGAGACTAGTCTAATACACTAATATATATATATATATATAAAGGTAAAAGTGCACGTATTGTGTCCTCCGCATTTAACCCATCTGTGGTAGTGAACACACACACACACACACACACTAGTGAACTAGGGGGCACTGAGTACACACACACCCAGAGCGGCGGGCAGCCAACTCCAGCACCCGGGGAGCAAAGAGGGTATAGGGCCCAACAGTGGCTGCTTGCCAAGCCTGGGAATCGAACCCACAACCCTGTTATCAATAGCCCGGAGCTCTAACCGCTGAGCCACCAATGCCCCTACTAGTGACTTTATCAACTTTATACAATTTTCACATAATAAAGTAACCAAGCCATTGTTTTGGTGTCCAACGATGGCTTATTTATTTGCTGTGGAGCTACAAGACCAGTTTGATGGAAGTCTGTGTACCCAAATAAGACTTTTTTAATATGTTGGCTACATTAGCTTTATAGCTTCAGTCATTCTTAGACCCCAAAGTGTGGCTTAGCTAGATCTACTTTAATTTTGGAATGAGTTAAAATATCAAGTACTTATGTAGCTTTATATAAACTCATTAGGGAAAAATTAATAGCAGCCAAAAATACAAATTTCAGCATCAATATCGGTATCCGAATAGAAACAGTGGCATCATGCCATAAAGTTTCAAATTTGAATTGATATTCTGTAAAAATGATGAACATGATGTAGAAATAGAAACATGATAAACCTGAAAAACGTCACATGCATCCCTCAGTAAGGAGAGGTCATTCTAATAATTATTAGAGATGCACCATTATGGGATTTGTGGGCTGACATTTTCCATACATGTGTACGGATGCCAATACATAAACATTCATAAACTGAAGTACCCTTAGTTTCCATATAAGAGCTGTGTGGACTGTGGAGGGAATGAGTTCATGTTATGTATGCTTTTTGTTGTAAACAGTGTTTATATGCTGTATTACAGCTGCTAAAACTCCTAAAATCTGATTTTCCAAGATTTGAGCCCTTTAGCACATACACATTCCATCCAGACACTGTATGAGCTCTGTGAGAGTGACTTCAGCACTGGCACTTTTGGTGTGTGTGCTTTCCACAGTGTGGTTTACCTCATTCAGCTGTAAAAACGAGCAGAAATAAACAGTGGAGGTGAAAACAGGCTTTTGCCTCTTAAAGTGAAAGTTCGGTGCAAAATTAAATTTACACAGTTTTCCCTTCCCTCAGACGTAGTGGATCAGCCAAGACAGGTTTGCTGTAAGCCGTCGAGGCGGCGGGTACTGTTTTTAGGTGTGTGATGTACTTTTATCCACTTTCATAGATAACAGTACGGGACGCACTGATGTTACAAATTCTGCCCTGAAACTGATACAAAACCAAGTGAGAAATGCAGAAAATGGACTATTGCTGGATCAGCATCATAGAAACATGACAAACTAAATTGACAAAAGTATTGGGACACCTGCTCATTCATGGTTTCTTCTGAAATCAAGGGCATTTGAAAAGAGTTTATCCTGCTTTAGTTGGAGTAACTGTCTCTACTGTCCACGAAGGCTTTCTACTACATTTAGAAGCATTGCTGTAAGGATATGAGGTCCAAATGATGGAAGATCACCACCATACCTCATCCTCATCTCCCCAACTCATCCCAAAGGGTATTGGATGGAGCACCAACCAATTCCAGAGAACACAGTTAGTTCCACCGCTCCACAGCTCAATGCTGGGGGGCTTTATACCCCTCTAACCCACACCTGGCATAAGGAATGGTGCCAGTAGGCTCATATTTATCTGCTCCAGAGAGCCCTATTCTATTGGCAGTACAAGCTGTGTATGTGTGTGCATTCGCACATCTGTGTGTGACAGCTTAATGTAGCCGAGTACATTCATTAGAAGGGTTGTCCACAAACATGCACGGCATTGGACACATTGTGCATGTGTAGGTTTATAAATAGATGGCAGTGACATGAATGCAGTGCTGGTATTTCAGTGCAGTAGTCCAGCATCACCTAAACATTAACGGAAGCCAGAAGGGCTGTTTAGGATTACGTAACACCCTGGCATGCTTTAAAGCGAGTGTGTGGTGATTTAGGCATGCAGTTTGCACACTGCTAACCGGAGTGGCACAAGCTTCCATTACTGAGCTCCGTTAGCTACTACTATTCCGGACACTGTCTGAGTGAATTCTGCACTGGGCATTTTGCTGTGTGTGCTTTCTGCAGGGAGGCTTACTTCATTCAGCTGCACAAACTGGCACGAGAAAACGGTGGAGCTGAAAACAGGCTTCTTTACTCTTAACTTGGCATATTGTGTTAACACCCTTGTTGCGTGTAGATTCACTGTGACAGTTTTTTTGTTCTTCTCTTACTGGGATTTGCTGGAGTTGTTGTTGTTGTTGTTTTTTCACTGAAATTACACAAGCTGTAAACACTGGCTTGACATTAAAGCAGCATTATGTGAGAACTGGTATTGTTTGCTCCAGGGCTCCCCCTACAGTTGAGGGGTGTTTTACTTTACACTTTTACTCCACTGCTATAAAAATGAGCGTCAGCTCCTGGATAACTGTATATGTGCAATTGCACATAGGTCTTCTGCAGGTAAAGAAGCATGTGGACTGAGGTGGCAGAGTAATATTTCATAGAGTAAAACCTAACATCATTGATAGTGGGGCAGTGGTGGTTCAGCGGTTAGAGCGCCGGGATATCGATAACAGGGTTGTGGGTTCGATTCCTGGGCTCGGCAAGCTGCCACTGTTGGGCCCTTGAGCAAGGCCCTTTACCCTCTCTGCTCCCCGGGCGCTGGAGTTGGCTGCCCACCGCTCTGGGTGTGTGTGTGTACTCACTGCCCCTAACACGTGTGTGTAAGTGTGTGTTCACTACCAGATGGGTTAAATGCGGAGGACACATTTCGCTGTACAGTGTACAGTGACAAATACGTGCACCTTTACCTTTAGTGATCATTTATTATAATTTAATATTTTAATTTATTGATTTATTTTTTGGGAAAAATAACAAAAGGTTTATATGGGAGATAAATGCCTTATTCTAAAACGACCCATTTACATCATCAAATATTAACATGAAGAATTTTATCTGCCGATACCTTAATGATTCAGAACTCACTGAGCTTCCCTGACTGTACACTTGTATTGAACTGAAGTGAGTGATTCTACAGCAGAGGCTTTACCAGTCCATGCAATATTAAATGACCTGGCTAAGCCACGCAAAAATAAGCCAAGCACGAGGGCTACACTCACCTGTATCCTGCCAAAGCCACCACTGGAACCAAGTTCCAGATCAGTGCAGTCTTTCCTGTTCTTGTATCGGTTTGTGCTGCTGGGGATCGGTTTGTAAGCCGGGGAGCCGAGGCAGGGGCGCTAGCCACAGGAGCGTGCTAATGCTAATATGCTGCTCTATAGTCCTGTCATGCCTGTTTGGGCTACTTAATGCTCTAACATCTCTCTGGTTGGCCGGGCCCATATGTCATTCAAATGGAGAACGTGTGCTCTGGCGCTGGCTCGACAGGCAGTGGGCCACGCCGGCTGACACTAAAATTACAAAAACGCTGTCTCTGCTCATTGGACCATTTGAATTACAAGCACAGCAACCCCCCCACAATCACAGTAAACACAGCAGAGCAAGCATGTCTCAGTGTCGTCCGCCGGCTGGCATGCGTGACAGCACCTTTTTATCCCTTTCTGGGCTGAAAGTGCTCGCCTCGCTGGCTGTGTCCTTACAGGCACACACTTTCACACTGTGCATGCAGTACTGTGCAGAATCCTTAATCCAGAGAGGATAAACCTTAAAGATGGTTATCTGAGCAGTTAGTGTGAAAGAACTCATAACTGTGTTTTCATAAAATAAACTGATCTGCTGTGAGAGTTACTGCATCTACCATAAATGATTCAGTAACTGCTGTACATGATTCAGTAACTGCTGTGCATGATTCAGTAACTGCTGTGCATGATTCAGTAACTGCTATGTGATTCAGTAACTGCTATACAGGATTCAGTAACTGTTATATGTGATTCAGTAACTGCTATATGTGATTCAGTAACTGCTATACAGGATTCAGTAACTGCTATATGTGATTCAGTAATGCTGTACATGATTCAGTAACTGCTGTACATGATTCAGTAACTGCTATATGTGATTCAGTAACTGCTATATGTGATTCAGTAACTGCTATACAGGATTCAGTAACTGCTATATGTGATTCAGTACCTGCTGTACATGATTCAGTAACTGCTATATGTGATATCTGAGCAGTTAGTGTGAAAGAACTCATAACTGTGTTTTCATAAAATAAACTGATCTGCTGTGAGAGTTACTGCATCTACCATAAATGATTCAGTAACTGCTGTACATGATTCAGTAACTGCTGTGCATGATTCAGTAACTGCTGTGCATGATTCAGTAACTGCTATGTGATTCAGTAACTGCTATACAGGATTCAGTAACTGTTATATGTGATTCAGTAACTGCTATATGTGATTCAGTAACTGCTATACAGGATTCAGTAACTGCTATATGTGATTCAGTAATGCTGTACATGATTCAGTAACTGCTGTACATGATTCAGTAACTGCTATATGTGATTCAGTAACTGCTATATGTGATTCAGTAACTGCTATACAGGATTCCGTAACTGCTATGTGATTCAGTAACTGCTATACAGGATTCAGTAACTGCTATATGTGATTCAGTAACTGCTATATGTGATTCAGTAACTGCTATACAGGATTCCGTAACTGCTGTACATGATTCAGTAACTGCTGTACATGATTCAGTAACTGCTGTACATGATTCAGTAACTGCTATATGTGATTCAGTAACTGCTATGTGATTCAGTAACTGCTATATGTGATTCAGTAACTGCTATACAGGATTCAGTAACTACTATATGTGATTCAGTAACTGCTATACAGGATTCCGTAACTGCTGTACATGATTCAGTAACTGCTATATGTGATTCAGTACCTGCTGTACATGATTCAGTAACTGCTATATGTGATTCAGTAACTGCTGTGCATGATTCAGTAACTGCTATATGTGATTCAGTACCTGCTGTGCATGATTCAGTAACTGCTACAGGATTCAGTAACTGCTATATGTGATTCAGTAACTGCTGTGCATGATTCAGTAACTGCTGTTCATGATTCAGTAACTGCTACAGGATTCAGTAACTGCTATGTGATTCAGTAACTGCTATACATGATTCAGTAACTGCTATACATGATTCTGTAACTGCTATGTGATTCAGTAACTGCTATGTGATTCAGTAACTGCTATACAGGATTCCGTAACTGCTGTACATGATTCAGTAACTGCTATATGTGATTCAGTAACTGCTACAGGATTCAGTAACTGCTATATGTGATTCAGTAACTGCTATACAGGATTCAGTAACTGCTGTATATGATTCAGTAACTGCTATATGTGATTCAGTAACTGCTGTGCATGATTCAGTAACTGCTATGTGATTCAGTAACTGCTATGTGATTCAGTAACTGCTGTACATGATTCAGTAACTGCTGTACATGATTCAGTAACTGCTATATGTGATTCAGTAACTGCTGTGCATGATTCAGTAACTGCTGTGCATGATTCAGTAACTGCTATATGTGATTCAGTAACTGCTGTGCATGATTCAGTAACTGCTACAGTATTCAGTAACTGCTATATGTGATTCATTAACTGCTATACAGGATTCAGTAACTGCTGTGCATGATTCAGTAACTGCTACAGGATTCAGTAACTGCTACAGGATTCAGTAACTGCTATATGTGATTCAGTAACTGCTGTACATGATTCAGTAACTGCTGTGCATGATTCAGTAACTGCTGTACATGATTCAGTAACTGCTATACAGGATTCAGTAACTGCTGTACATGATTCAGTAACTGCTGTGCATGATTCAGTAACTGCTGTACATGATTCAGTAACTACTGTACAGGATTCAGTAACTGCTATATGTGATTCAGTCACTGCTACACATGATTCAGTCACTGCTACACATGATTCAGTCACTGCTATACATGATCCAGTAACTGCTGTACATGATTCAGTAACTGCTGTGCATGATTCAGTAACTGCTATACAGGATTCAGTGAGTGCTACACATGATTTAGTAACTGCTATACATGATTCAGTAACTGCTATACATGATTCAGTAACTGCTATACAGGATTCAGTGAGTGCTACACATGATTTAGTAACTGCTATACATGATTCAGTAACTGCTATACGTGATTCAGTATCTACATGATTCAGTAACTGCTATAAATGATTCAGTAGTTACTATTACAAACCTACCATCTACTATTAATTATTCAATCTCTATCTACTATAAATGATTCAGTAACATATTTAATTACTATAACTGATTCATTAACTGCTATAAATGATTCAGTAACATATTTAATTACTATAACTGATTCATTAACTGCTATAAATGATTCATTAACATATGTGGTTTGAGGCTGTGGGCCTGTATACAGGCCTTTTGGGCGTGAAGGGTTAAAAGCTTGTCTTTCAAACATGTTTAGCGTTTAGCGTGCTGTGCTTGCCGTGTTCAGTCTGAATCGTCATTCCTTTGATGTTTCGAACTGAGCCTCATCCCCATCAGCCCCATCACTCTGTATCCGGCCTGTGCTGCAGGAAGCACACCTGGATGGCGAAGTGAAGCTTCCATTTGGATTCGACCCTCCTACTGGCTCGATCAATACCGTTACACAACTGTAAAATGACACAGTGCCGGCGCTGTGCAGCTCGCTGGGTCTGCGCTGTGCTTTTGTCTTCAGCGTATAGATGATGAAAGCTCAGGGCCTGAATCTATCGCCATAAAGCGTCAATAATGTTTCTGCGCTCATTGAAAGGCGTGCTTGCAGACAGGAGTGAGCTAAAGGATTTAAATGAAATCTTTACAGCACTTATAATAACATTATACTCCCATGCAATTTTTATGAGGATTAATTATGATCTATTTGTATCCACTAAATTCCTCTCCTTTCAAATTCTAACGAGGATTTTGTCATGCTTTTTTTGTTGGTCAGCCTTGGTAGTTTGATCCTTCTTCTCTCTCATTCTTCCATTCTCTCTGTGTGTGTGTGTGTGTGTGTGTGTGTGAGAGTGTGTGTGTTTGTGCTGACAATCAGCTCTGCAGTTGAAAGCGGGCACACCAACAAGTGTCTCATTAGGCTGTGGAGATGCTGTGGAATCAGATGACTTGGCATTGAGGTTAATAGCCTAACCCAGCTCATGCCAGCATCGACGCTTCATTCATTATAGCATGCAGCCAAGCACCACTGCCCATCACCGCTAACAATAGCCCTCATTCATTAAAGGAATCTAAAAATCATTATATTAAAGCATGAGCGATGATCACACATCTGATATGTCAGTCTTTTCACACTTCAGCCTCGGCCTTACACTCGCCTGCAGCTTGCTGGTGGTCAAGATTGCTCAGGTTAAATTGGACTACAGGGGGAAAGGAGTCGCATGTCATTGTGGTAATGGTTCACCTAATCATTGTGTCAGACACTTATATCACTTTATATGAAGTCAAAACACAGACAGACAAAAGCAGAAACATATGGAAGCCAGGGCTGCGTATATGAAAAGATCCTGCCATGAAACGATAAATATCACGATACAGGGGTTACGATTCAATATATTGTGATATAAGATAAGATAAGATAAGATAGTCCTTTATTAGTCCCGCAGTGGGGAAATTCACAATTTGTGATACTGTAAGCAAGAAAATATATTTTAATTACAATTTATAATAAATATATATTACTATATAATAAATGTATTCTTACTATTTTAATAAATAATTATGCTTATTAATTGTATTTAAATTAGTATTTATGCATTATTTATTTATTTTTTATCATTTAGTTTATTATTTTTATATTTATTTTTTATTAATTTTCATTTTTTTCTTATTTTTAATTAATTACAGAAAATCACAATCATATTAATGGTAATAATAGTAAAGTTTACTTTTTATCCAATCAGACTGTTTCCCCTGTACTGTACACCCCTAGTCAGTGTCTAAATATACTGACCAATTTTATCTTTAATTGGATTTAGTGCAGTGGTTTGTGAGACGCCAAATAAAAATCACAGTACTCTTTATATTAGTATTTTTATGAAGTACTACTGTGTCTGTTACTGTTCCAACTCATCAAACCCCTAAAAACATACATTTGTATTTGTTTAGTGCAAAAAATGCTTAAAGGTTTCCCTTTTTTTGGCTCCATTTTTGCTCCATCATCCATCCCCACATGCAGCATCACTAAAGTGTTAAAAAAGATTAGAAAACTTTACATGCTCTTATTACAGCTCAGAAAGCAGCAATGTTTCTGTCATGAATAAAGTTCTATCTTTTGGCTTTTTAGCATTTTAGCAAATCGCTAAGTTCAACATCAGCAAGATCTTCTTTATTGCTGTTGATTCCTCCCTTCTTTCTCAGATGGCAGCATCTTTAACTGAGCAAATTCTTCTCTGTAGGATTCCATCCAACTCTGCAAACTGACAGGGAAAATACAGATGCGGCTCGATGTGCCAACACAGAAGGCCGATCCATTCTGCGCACTAATCCTGACGTACAGTTGCTCAATTAGCAAGTGATTTTCACCTGCAGCATCATAAGCCCTCATTAACAGAAAGCTCAGAAACAAATTAACAGCAGCTGACGACTTAGTGAAGACATGTAGCTCCAGTGCTGGCTTTGGCCTGGCCTCTATTGGCTTCAAGCAGGCCATACAATATGGACTGCTGCTTAGGTACTAGGCCTAGCTGTTGCATAGGTAGACGCTCTATGATGGAGCCAGAAAAGCTCAGCTCCTGTTGTCTTGGGAATTCTCCACAGGCCGGCTCACCATCCCATGCAGCTTGGACCATCACACATTTCCCATAACCCACACTTTTCTTCTAGCTATTAGGTATATTAGCAAACTGCTAAATGCAACGTTAGCAAGGCCTTCATTAGATTCAGTTACATTCTGTTGTCACTGACTAAATTCTTCACTGTAGGACTCCATCCAGCTCTGCAAACTCCCAGGGACAATGCAGATGTGGCTAGATGTGATAGATGTGATAGAAAAGGTGAACGCTGTTCCTGATGAACGTACAGTTGCTCAATTAGCAAGCGATTTTCACCTGCAGCATCATAAGCCCTCATTAATGACAATCTCAGTGAAGGCATGTAGCTCCAGTGCTGGCCTTGGCCTGGCCTCCATTGGCTTCAGGCAGGCCACACAACTGCTACTGCTACGACTGCTGCTACGATTGCTGCTTAGGTGCTTCATATGGATCTTTGAGTGATGCCATAGAACAGGGATGAGCAACGGGGGGCTGGGGGCCGGGGGCCGGGGGCCAGCACGGTGTGCAGGATTCTGAACCTCCAGGACAATTGAAGGCTCCTTAGATCTTTTAATGGTTCTTTACACTCAGACACAATCTTTATTACAAACATGACTCTTTATGGAGCAACAGTGGTTCCTCTATGGCACCCCTTAAAGAACCATTTGGGATCGTCATGATGGAGCCAGAAAAGCTTGTCTCAGGTTGTCTTGGGAATGCTCCACAGGCCGGCTCACCATCCCATACAGCTGGGACCATCACACATTTCCCATAACCCACCACCCCATCCCCCACCTTACACACACACACACACACACACACACACACACACACACACACACACACACACACTCACTCTCCCAGCCTCTTTCCTGCTTACGCAACAGCTCCTAATGAGCAGCTGCCGCAGCTCTCCGCGTCCCGCTCCACATGGGGCGAGAGCGCACTTTATTCTGGCGAGGAAATGAGCTCTAGCCATGTGGATGACATAAAGTTCTTATCAACTTGACTTCTTTTTTTTCTCGCTCCAGTTTAATGCTCCTCCGTGTGAGCCAAAACGTATGTTGTGACTCATTAGACGTGGCAGAGAGCTGCGGCTGGACCGACTTGCAAAGCATTGCTCAATGGAGCCTGTTACTGCTGATGGTGGAGCGGCTCCTCGCTCGTACGAACAGCCAAACCACAACAGCGCTGAATTATTTTAAGAATGAAATGACTGTGAAACCGCGGATAGGTTAGCCAACACGCTGTCCCGTTTTCATTCCCAGCATATGCAAGTATTGTCATTAGCAAGGTTGGGAGGGTTGCTTTTAAAGAGTTTTACGTTACAGATTACTGATTACCTTGTTAACCCTTTAAAGCCTGAACTAGAGCTGGGCAGTATGACACTTATTTGTTTATTGTTGTTATTGTGATGCACAATATGCTTTTTTAAGCTCATTGAGGATGTTTTCAGTGCTTAAAGGCCACTAATTAGCTGCACATTTCATTACAAACAGTGTAATCTCCCTGGTGTATCTGGTGTATCTGGTGTATCGCAATAAATATTGTGTATATATTTTGTGATATATTAATTTTACCAAATCGCCCAGCTCTAGTCTGAACTAGTGTCTATCTGGTCTTTCCCTTCCAGCACAAGACATCATATGGATGTTGTTTTTTGGGCTAAATCTGGTTGACCCATCATTTATTTAACCCAAAAAGAGACGGTAAAAATTAGGCTGCGTTTAGTCTGATTGGTCCAAATGTAGCCCAAAGTAAACACTTTTTTTCGGACCACATATAACTCTAATATAGTCCTGATAATAATAATTTAAAAAAAATAAATAAATGAAAAATATTGAGTACAAACCCAAACTAGTCCTTTTGAACTGTTCAAAAACATAATATATTAAAATTTTAAGAAAAAAAAAGAGAGGTGAGTGAAGCAATGGCTTTTGATGACAGCTCGTGCAGCAGTGAAGGACAGCCACCCAATGCTGCATGTTTAATTTAGACGTAGAGGGACGTCCTTTTCTAGACGTCTTTCCAATGACCTTTCACTTTACAGCCAAATATTAACACTGTTAAGACGCCATGCAAAGTCGTCTGTGCTGGGAGGGTTACCTTTAAAGTGTATGCTGTTACAAAACACTGATTACCTGTTAAGTGTTTAAAGCCTGAACGAGGGCAATATGAGCAATATGGCAATATTTTTCTCGTATTGTGATAAATTTTGTTATTCTGATATACTGTATGATTTTCTAAGCCTATTGAGGATGTTGTTGGTGCTTAACCCCTTATTAACACTGTTAAAACTGTTTAAAATATTAACACTGTTAAGACGCCATGCAAAGTCGTCTAGTTTTTAACTGGGTGGGTTTTTACCAATTATTTAAAACAAAATTGAAAAATGAATAACTGAGTTAATTAAACGTTTTGCATATATGATAGGGATGTGTACTGACAAGAACCTGGCAATTAAATACATATCACAGTACAGAGGTTATGATTTAGTATATTGCATTATTTGTATATTATTACATTATTATTATTTTATAAGCAGGGCAATATAAAGATTATTTTAAATCAAATTGTAGGAAAACTGTTATAAAAACACACCATCACATGCTTAAAATCTGAGTGAAGTTGACTTTTTATGAGGTCAGAACATTGAGATCTGAACACAAGAGTTGTAAAGGTGTAAAGGTGAGTGAAAAACTTGTGCTTTGTCCCTCATGGTAGAAAAAAATACCTGAATATACTGTGTTTAGATTTACACATTAATGTACACTATACACACATTATACACACTACATCTCCTACAATACTCTCTATTTATATATTATTTACAGTTATGTCCACATGAAGCAAATCTCCTGTCCACTACTACCTTATATATACCACTGCTGCTGGAAATTAAAAAAAAATTACAGGAACGGGAAAAAACAAATAATTCTCATTTTAATGTAAAAAAAAAAAAAAAAAACGTTTAAGATTTTTAAGATATTAAAAAAGTTTTTAAAATATTTTATTTCAATTAATTTGGGACAATTCATATTGGTCAGTTCATCACATAAACAAAAAAAAAACCCCTGAAAAAACAGTCAGCATTAATTCTAAGTTGGTCTAAAAAAAGCTGGCTTATGCTTGATAGGTGCTGGTCTGCTTTGCTGGTGTACAGTGTCCAGCAGGGTGGTGGAAAGGGCTGCTGGCTTTTTTTCATTTGTTTTAGATGTAAGATTTACCTCAGCTTTTAAAATATACCTGCATATTGTATATATGCTATCACAACTACCCTAATAATGTGTGTTTACCTTTATTTGTCCATCCAGGTACCTCCTCACTTCAGCCAGCAGGGTATGGGAGGGTACTGTCCACAGGGTCAGCCATATTTCAGCCAGTCCCAGCAGCAGCAGCAGCAGCAGCAGCAGCAGCAGCAACAACAGCAGCAGCCCGTGACCCCCACTCAGCCCCCCTACATACAGCCCCGTACTGCACCGCAGCAGGTAAGGCCGACCTCCATCTAGCCATTATTTGCCGTGGCTCCTGCTGAGCTGTGGGCCGAGCTGACTGCCCGTGGGCCGATCGTTCTGATTAGTTGTCCAGATTATTCATGAGTTCTATTTCTGGCGTTTCCTGCACCTCGCTTGTTCACTGGTTCAGGCATAACTCTGGCTGGCCTCCTTACACCAGGGCTGTCACTGGTGTGGCCAGAAGTCTGGAGGGTCTTTTTTTGTTTGTTTGTGTGAAAGACTGTTAAATATATTACGCTTAATAAAAGGAGCTGTTTTTTTACCCTTTGGAAACAGTAAGGTTTGCTTTGCTCCTTTTTTTTGTTTTAATTTCAGCTCATTCACGGAAACGAGACGTTGAAAGAAAGCATTCCTTTTCTTCTAATCAGCGTTCTTATTGAGTTCCTTTGTTGGTGAACAAGACAAGCTGGCTGTTTGGCAAAACATGCGCACTGGTAATGGTGGAGGGGTGGGAGGAATTGAGAAAGGCCAGCGCCGCCTGCTCTGCTAGTCTGCGAGAAGACCATGTGTTTCTCATTGTCTGTGGTGCGAGAGGAATCTGCCTATTTTAACTGACCTCCATTTGTGGACTGAAGGGAATTTGGCTGGTGGAGCTCGCGCTGCGGGGAAGGCCAGCAGTCTCCTATGCGTCACAGGAAAGGGACTGCTGGGAGGTGCGGCCACTTTGAGAAAGCTCAAGGCAAAGTTTGGTAACGTTGGGAGGGCCTGGAGATATCGTGCAACACCCCGCAGAGTGTGCAGGCCACAGAAAAAATGTGCTCTGATGAAATCCACAATAGCATGCCTCTCTCTTCTCTTTCCCCCTCTGAGTTTTCTCTCCAAGACACTCCTTATTTCACAACCCGCCTGGCTCTTTCTCAACGCCGGACTCCGCTTCAGCGTTCCCTTTCCTTCCTCCTCAAAGGGCGATTGCATTAATCAAGTCCAGCTCTTTATCTCTCTATTCCCTCTCTCACGCCCGCTGCCCATACTTGAAGGCTGATGTAGGTCAGGTCGGCTCCGGGCTATTTGTATTCTGGCATAGTAAATTATCCACAGGGGTCCTGAGAGGAGAGACAAACTTGACCTTTGGATAACACCTTGGACTGATCCTCTTTATTCAAACAGTGTGCGAGGTGTTGCGAGCGCTCTAACAATTGTGTTTGTCCTTTTCTAAAGCTGAAAGAGGTGAATTACAGTGGTTTCACAAGCCTGAGTCCCTTTTTTTACCCCCTAGAACGGATCACAGGGGTCTGCGCTGTCCCTGATCTGGTTTAAACTGTCCTTTTATTAAGCTGTTTCTTCTTTTTTGGAGTGAACTCTCTCTCTAAAAGTAATCTCTTTATGATGATGAGCAGTAGGGCCACTGTAGAGCAGTGGAATTACAATACATAAACACTAGGGTTGCACGATATTGGAACTATTTTTTTTTCTGTGATAATATATTAGTGGTAATAAAGACAGGAATTTTCATCAGGTTTCAGCAGAAGTAACTAGAAGTCCTTATTACAACATGATATTAATAATCCACCCCATGTATCCAATATTGAGTAAAATAAGTATTGGGCACTATTCTATTAAGTATCGAAGAAGGGACAGGTTTGATGTCATTTGACATTGCACATCCTGCAGTGGCGATGCTGAACCGATATATTGAGCAGCCGTAATAAAAACACAGTTCTGAGTAAGTCAAGTCAAGTCAGATTTATTTGTATAGCTTTTTACAACTCTTGTCGTCACAAAGCAGCTTTACATAATTAGTAATTAATAAAAGACAGAGACAAAAAAAGAAATAACATAAGAAGACATGAAGGATCGAAGACCCCCAGTGAGCAAGCCAACGGCGACAGTGGCAAGAAGAAACCTCCATCAGAGCTGGAGGAAGAAACTTTGGGAGGAACCAAGACTCACAGGGGGGACCCAGCCCAACCCATCCTCCTCTGGTCAGAACTATTTAAACATTAATGATAAAAATTACCAAACCAGAGACAACAGATAGTTAATAGTGGTGATATTAAAAGTGGCAGATAGTTACGAGTCCATTTAGGTTTTAACATGGTCATTAAACAGGTAGCAGTGGTAGGAGGGTATGCCGCTGGTCTGGGATGGGTGGCGGTGGGTGGGGGGCCTGATGGTCGGACTGGTAGGTGGCAGCTGGTCTGACGCAGGTAGAGGGGACCTCAGCAGGCAATCTTCCAGCAGGTTGGGCTGGAAGTGTACCTTAACGTTCTTACTTGAGTGGCGCAACTGTCTAACTGCCTGCTTGTCAATTGGGGGGGGGGTTCTAACCTACAGATGGGAGTAAACAGGAGCCACAGACTAAACATCTTACACAGTATTTAATCAGTTTCAGCTGAAGCTCATTTACTTATGTTTTGAGGCTTAACTCAATACGTATAGTTGATCAAACTGAGATGCAGTTAGGTGATCATTTGATTAAACTGAGTTAAGAAAACTCAAAAACGCTCTGTAATGATATCTGTTATTGTACTTCAAATGCTGATACGATATGAATGGTTTATCACAGCCGTGGCAGAATTCATTTTAATATTAAAGCAGTTGAAAGGTGTTTTTTTCAAACACTAATCTGCTCAAACCCACATAGCACTGATATACTGATACTGATAATGTGTACAGATTATAATGTGATATGCCGAATGTGTACATTTAATAAAACCCCCATTTGCTTATGATTGCTATTATGAGAAAATTGGCCAAAAAGAAAAATGATTAGCTGTGATGATGTGTAAATTATCCACAGGAGTCCTGATAGGAGCCAGAAACGTGAACTTTGGATAACACCTTTGCCCTTTCCAAGGCTGAAAGAGGTGAATTACGCTGGTTTCACAAGCTTGAATTGCTGCTGTCTGCACTGTCCCTGGTTTGGGCCTTTTATTAAGCTGTTTGTTTTCTGGGAGTGAACTTTAAAAGAAAGTCATCTCTTTATGGCTGCGTTCACACAGCAGGTAAATGTGGCCCAAATCTGATCTTTTTGGTCTTATGTGATAAAGATGTGGTATCTGTGTGGCAGTGAGGACGGTGAAAACACATATGTCACACGTCTTTTTAAGCTCCGATTTGGGCCACTGTATTATGTGGTACTGAAATATGATACACGTCCAAACAGCCCGATCCGAAAAAAAAGCTAAAAAAAAAAAAGCTAAAAAGTGAAGTTAAGAAACCTAAGAAGTGAGCTCGAACTCACATCTGTGATGTCAGCCACTAGCACTCCTCAATAGTTTTGTGTTACTGGCGAAGATGAGACCAACACCTCCGGGAGTGGACCTTTAGCCCATGCGTGTTCAGGCAAAAGTCGGATATAGGTCACATTAAAAAGATGAACAGCCTAAAAAAAATCGGATTTGGGCCTCTTTTCCTACTGTGTAAATGCAGCCTGTGACAAGCAGGCAGTTAGACTGTAGGGCCACCCCAGAGCTGGGAAATTACACTACATAAAAACACAGCTCTGAGTAAATTTGCCTTTCTGTTCTTTCTGTCCCTGTAGTTACTAAGTAATACACAATTTAAGAGGTGTGTTAAGAGGTTAACTTAAGATGTATTGGTTACCAAATTGAGATACAGAAGTAAATAATAGCGATGCACCGATACGATACTAGGATCGGATATCGGTCCCGATACTAAGAGAATTAGCTGAATCAGGTATAAGATAATTAGTATAATCCAAGGGGCTGACCTATTTTAACAGAACCGCTGGTATTCTAGACTTCATAATTCAGAATTAGAGTAACCTACAGACATCATACACAAATCATAGCAAACAGCAGGTGTAGTAATCCAGCTCGTCTTCCATATAAGGACAACCAAGAAGGGAGGAGCTGCTAGCTTCTCTTTAGTCTCATAGACTTGGAACTTCTGAATAAAAGTCCTGAGCCCAGACAACACTGTGTATATAAGCACAATTATTCTATTTAAACATAAGTGATTGGGTTCATTAATATCTGTGGTTATTTGTTATAGTATGTTTTACAAAGTTAGTAAAGTAACGATTACGTCAATCCTCATGCCTTTAGCGTTTCCCACATGGTGAGATATATGATGTATTAATTCAACAATGGTATCAATATCGGTATTGGGTATCGGCCGATATGCAAAGTTCATGTATCGCTATCTGTATCGGAACAGACAAAGATGGATCAGTTCATCCCTAGTAAATAATAGTGGTTGGTGTGGCGCAACAGATAACACCACTACCTGCCAGTGAGCTACCACACCACGTGGGAGACTGGAGTTCGATTCCTGGTCTGGGTGACTATGATGTGCTACACCAATAAGAGTCCTTGGGCAAGACTCCTAACACTACATTGACCCTCCTCTGTAATATGAGTAATGTCAGTTGCTCTGGATAAGAGTGTCAGCTAAATACCACAAATATAAATGTAATGTGAAGTAGGAGAACTTACATTATCCACAGGAGATGTGAGGTGTTGGAGCATTGTAGCAGTTGCATGTGTCCTTTTCCAAAGCTGGGAGAAAGGAATTAGGGCTTTTTTCCTCACTAGTACAAAAAAACGTTGCTGTCGGCGCTGTCCCTGGTCTGGCTCGAACTGTACTTTTATTAAGCTGTGTCGTTTTTGGAATGAACTTTAAAAAGTCATCTCTTTATGATTTCGACAGTTTGACTCCCAATTTATGGGCCCCCTCTACCTCCATTAACCCAGGATATGGGACATCGTTCGGCTGATTGCTCGGTTCAACAACTTCTCTGCTTTTGTATTTGCCAGCAAATTGAAGGCTCAATTGGAGAGCAGGACAGCTTTACTTCACAATCACATCAACTTTAATGATGGGGGTGTTACATTTGACAGTCTGCACCGGTGCTCAGGTTTTGATCACACTCTGCAGCAGAGGAGCAAAGACCTAATTCTGAGACCTGGATATATTGACAGGTGCTGGAGGATTATGGATCCATAAGAGCATCTTTATGACACTGCCAAGGCCCTGTTATAAAATAGCAGATCAGGCCGACGCTTCCCTCATCCCGTTTCAGACTCTAAAACCGCTGCCTGTGCACGGGAAGCCTGTTCGGCCACGTCCTGAACATATTCTTGTAATCCTTTATTAGCAATAAGCAGCCACTTTATAGCAACCATTGTCTGTTAAAGGGGTAGTTTGACCAAGCATGATTACATGGCAAACGGAAGCTAATTGCCACCGGCAGGTATAGGAAACATATGGAAGAACTATATTCTAAGTATTTTAGGTTTCTACTCCACTGCTGCGTTCTCTCTTCACTGGCTTCCTGTAGCTGCTGCCCGCATCAGATTAAATACCCTGATGCTGGCCTACAGAGCCAAGAATGGACCAACCCCTCTGTACTTGATGGCAATGGTCAAAAGTCAATCAGTACCAAGAGCCCTTACAGCTTCAAGTGCGGCTCAGCTTGACCCGCCATCCTTTAAGATCCACGGAAGATGAGCATCCAGGCTTTTTTCTGTCCTGGACCGAAGTGCTGGGTGTCCGAACAGCAGAGTCCAACGCTCGCTGTCTTCAAACCCAGACTAAAGACCCTCCTCTTCCGAGAGTACTTGATATACAGACTTCTGTATTTAGGTATCTAAGCTAAGGGGGATCTTTTGGATTCTGGCCTGTACAAACTAGCTAAGGGTATTACTGAGTAAACAGTGAAACACTAAATGCCTTAAATGTAATGTAACTGAACCCATATCTGACATTTGCCCAGTACTTTTTTAATTAGATGGTCACTAATGACGAATGTCATTTTTGATACTGTGCCTTTAAGACTGAGACATGTAAATGAGATCTCTTCTAATTGGCAGCTCTATATTGCACCTCATTCAAAAATCCAGTCCAGCCTGAAACAGTCATTATTGAAGTTGATGTGTGTTTATATATATATATATATATATATATATATATATATATATATATATTGACAAAAGTATTGGGACACCTTATTTATTATCAGTATCTTCTGAAATCAAGGGTATTAAAAAAAATGTTTATCTTGCTATTGTTGGAGTAGCTGTCTCTGCTGTCAATAAAAGGCCTTCTGCTAGATTTCGGAGCATTGCTGTTAGGATTTGATTGCATTCAGCGACAAGAGTGTTGGCGCTATTTGCCATTGCTCACACTACATTACATTAATTCTGCACTAAGTCTGCTCGTTTGCTTTGAAACATATACACCGATCAGCCATAACATTATCACCACTGACAGGTGAAGTGAAAACCATTGATTATCTTTGTCTACAGTGGCTACATCTGTCAAAGTGTGAATTGATTAGGCAGCAAGTGAACAGTCAGTTCTGGAAGGGGGTGTGTTAAAGGCATCCGAGACACTTTGACGAGAACCAAACTTATATTCGGTTCAGAACCGAAGTATTTTACCTATAAACTTATAAAGTATACAGGATGTTTCTCTTTACATGACCCATCTTTGAATGCTACTTTGGTGCCCCTGGAGCATAGAGGGTTAAGAGCCTCGCTCAAGGGCCCAACCTTAGTGGACACAGGGTATCAAAGCTACAGCCCTGTGACCAATAACATTAGAAGTACTGCCCATGTCACGATATAACCAGAAAATGCATATTTTGACATCAATAATCACAATATTCTTATATCATATCTTTAAGGTGGTGAAATTAATGATGAAACTTTTTTATATTTTTTCTTTAATTTCCCAAAGTGACAAAAGCTCCTGAATGGCTTGGTTGCCCCTCCAATACAGAGTTCTTGGCGAATTTGTAAGAAGACGGTGCTGCTAAGAACTAAAGAGCCAAAGAACTTCCTTCTGGATCTTCTCCCAGTAGTGGTTCAGCACATGGTCTAACCTTTTCTCATCTTCTTTTTGTCCAAAGAGCAGCTCTTAAGAGAGGTTGATATGGAACGGGCCTTTTTCCTTTCTATTCCGTTCAGCCAGATTAGGCAGTAGGTTAGACCTGCCTGGGCCGTGTAGAGGGAGCTTTTCTCCAAAGAGCCGCCGGGCTGTGTGAAGACTCTCTGCTTTTAGCCTGACCTTTCTTTATCTTCATGGGAAGCTGCTTGTGTGAATTGAGAGCCAGGTTTATTTCTGAGGCCACTCTTATCTCTCCTGTGAAGCTCCGAGCTCAGACAAACTGTTCCAGTTTGAGGATTTGATTTCCTCCATCCTCTGTCTCTGAACTCGTTCTTTTCTTTTGCTGCTGCACACTTGTGGTCAAATATCAGTGTGATTTCATTTTTCTGGGGAAAAGAGATCTGTGATTCATCATAATTATGTCTACAGTCCACTCAATTGGCTTGCATAAGCATTTTTAAATGCTTAAATTTGACAAAAGTATCGGGACACTCACTCTTTCATTGTTTCTTCTGAAATCAAGGGTGTTAAAACACAGTTTATAGTGTTTTTGTTGGAGTTTCTGTCTCTACTGTCCAGGGAAGGCTTTCTACTAGATTATGGAGGAGCACTGCTGTGAGGATTTAATTCAGCAATCATTTTGGATTGCATTCAGCAATCATTTTGGCCATTCAGATTCACCGTTAGTGAGGTCAGGATGTTGAATGATCACCACCCCAACTCATCCCAAAAGAATTGTAGGGAGCACCATCCATCATTCCAGAGAACACAGTTCTTCCACTGCTCCACAGCTCAATGCTGCTGGGGGGCTTTACATCCCATAGCCCACGCCTGGCATTAGGCAGCATGGTGCTAATAGGTTCATGTTTATCTGCTCCAGAGAGTCCTATTCTATTGGCAGTACAGGGACTAGACAAGCTGTGTGTGTGTGTGTGTGCATTTGCACATCTATGTCAGCCATGGGTGCATCTTAAAGTAAGTGAATGCATTCATTAGATGGGGTGTCCACAAACATTTGGACATATAGTGTATGTATTTTATTTACATTCAAAATCCATTTGAAAGGCTATTGCTAATGGCTAATGTAGAGCACAATGGATGGAAGGAAGCAGCCACATTTCTATAGTACTAACTGCAGACTGTTTGCTTTCATTCCCTGTTAGCATCATTAGCATTTTGACTGAGCTGTTCCTTTAAAGCAGCTTTATGTAAGAATTGGATATTTTTTGCATGATATTTGGCGCCCCCTACAGTTGGGGAGTGTAGTTCTCTTTTACATCACTGCCGTCAATACAAATCACAGTTGAGCTACCCTTCATGGACAGCTGTACGCATGCATTTGTTGACAAGTAGAGAAATACAGAAGAAGCATATGAAGTGTAAGAAGCATGTGGACTGAGGCGGTAGGGTAATATGGGTCCACTAATATGGGTTACTCAGCGTTACACAGTTCTGGTGAGAGGTCTGGTGCTGCTCCTGCAAAAGGCCATAGTGTAGTATTAGTGCCCCAGCCTGGAGTGGCAATGGGGCCATTCTGAAGCTGTTATTTTAAGGTAAGATTGCTACATAATGTTGCTTTAAATACTGTCAAGTAGACTTGTTAATTTCTGATATTGTTCGACACCGTTATCTATAAAAACAGACAAGAAATGGATTGTTCAAATTTGATCTTCTGCCACTGTATACATTTCCTATATCCTTCCCTCTCCTAAGCTTCAAGTCCGCAGGCTGCAGCATCAATACGAGCTATTATCTGTATAATCTGCTCCTCGGTAAACCCTCGAGTTTCTCCTCTCCTCTCCAGTGATTGACATATCAATGGCCTCCGCAGCCCTTCCTGTGCTATTCTGAGCCGCAACCGGCAGACGGGGGGACGGGAAAGTGAGCGATACCCAGAGGCGGGCGGAGGGAGGAATGGAGCAGGGCAGCTTTGTTCCTGAGTTAATGTGGCCAGCTCAGCGAGGTGGCTCTGAGTGCTGGGCGCAGAAATCACAGATGGCCGTACGAGCCCATCTCTGTCATTTCGGCGCCGCGTTTGACTTCACAAAGTGACTTTGTGTGTGTACTCGGCTGCTATCTGAGCGCCGCCGTGTCCTATCACAGGCTCGCTCTGACATCAGGCAGCCGCCGCCGCTTTGAGAGTGTCCTTACTTTTTCCTTCGCTCTCCACTCCGCCTGTCAGCGCTCAAACAAACAAGAGTCCTCGGCAATGAGAAGTGTTGCGTCAGCTCCAAAATCATCAATGGGCCTCAAAGAGATGTGACAAGCCTTTTTTTCCCCGGATGTCAGGTAGGCTTCTCTGTGAAGCGTTCTTTCATTGTAGTTGTGGCAGCCACGTTAACAGAGCGGAGTTTCAGAAGCTTTTCATTAGCGTTGTTTTCCAGACGCTTCAAGGTTGGAACGCCGTTGTATTGTTTGTTTGGCTCATGGCTGCATGTAGGCTTCCTGGTCTGGTGTCATCTTTGGTGATGCTAGCATGGGTTTTAAGCCATTAAAAGGTCAAGGGCTGCGTGATAAGGATACAATGCAGTATTGGAGATTGTGACGCGCCTCTAATGTGTCAAGAACACTGAAAAAGTCATGAATGCATCAAATTGACCGGATATGGCGCTTGCCTGAGGTTCTTATCCAGAGTGACTTACCTTTGAATCATGTTACAGGTGAATGTAGAGTTAGGAGTCTTGCCCAAGATCTCCATAATGGTGCACAGCATTATGGGCCTGCCAAGCCAGGGAATCCAACCCAAGTCTACCATGTGGAAAACAGTGTTGTTATCCACTACGCCACACCACCTGTGGCACTGGATTCGTGAAAACAACCACAGAAACACTCACCTTCTCACAGCTCACAGTAAAACAGGTAATAGGCCTGACAACACTCAACACAAGTCTGGCTTTTACAGACAAAAATATTGGGACACCTGCTCATTCATCGGTTCTACTAAAAAGGAGTTTATTCTGCTTTGCTTGGAGGAACTGTCTCTGCTGTCCAGGGATGAAGGCTTTTCATTAGATTTTGCAGCATTGCTGTAAGTATTAATTGCTTCCAATGACAAGTGCATTAGTGGGGTCAGGATGTTTGGAAGATCACCACTCCACCTCATCCCCAACTCCCCAAATAATCCTAAAAATGCCATCATTATTCCAGAGAACACAGTTCTACAGCTCAGTGCTTGGGGCTGGGGGGGGGGGGGGGGGTTGTTGTACCTGTCTAGCTAGCACACACCTGGCATTAGACATGGGGTCAGTAGGTTCATTTTTATCTTCTCCAGAGAGCCCTATTCTACTGGTAGTACGTCTCTACAGGGACCTGAAAAGCTGTGTGTGTGTGTGTGTGTGCATTTGTACATTCATGTCAGCAATGAAATGGATGCAACTTAAAGAAGCTGAATGCATTCATTAGACGGGGTGTCCACAAACATTTGGACAGAGAGTGTATGTTTGTCATTTTATTCTGTTAAGCCAAATAACCCACCCTTGACTCATTACTCACATACTCAACTCAGCTCACACAGTCATCTCTTATTCTCAATTAACCCTGAGACTATCCATTCTCCATTTGGTCTAAAGAGGGCCAGAAGGCTAATTGGAAGCATTACGTCACCATAAATTGGTCACCATAAATTGGTTGGTGTAAAAGAGGGGTGACTAATTAATTTCACCATACCTTCATCCAACCAAATCTCTCCCTAACAATAATGCTTTTGCTTGGTTTGTAGAATGGCAGAAATGACCAGAATAAAATCTGTAGTCTAATTTGAAATATTCAGTTCAGTTGAAAACAGATGTTTTGCTTCATACAAACTTTATTACAGCTAATACTTATAATTCACGTGACAGTACTGTAACCCCTCAAACGATATTTATGGGTTGGGTATAAAATATGACAATACTTCATACATCTGTTGTCATCATGAGCATTTTCTAATGCTATCATGGACATTGTCAGAAGACTGAAAAACTATGCCCCAGATAGCAGCCCATCACGGGCCAAATGCAGCCCAGTTAAGGCACTTACAGGTGAGTTATGGAAATGGCAAGTTTATGGTGGGCTTCAACTGGACCAGCTGTAGCTGCCACATTTGAGATTTGTCATGGTATTTGAACTCTGGGCCACATGTGGACCACATGCTACATGAGGCCATGTGGAATGTTTGTTAAGCATTTTTATTACAGGCCAAAACTGGCCCAACTGCAGCCAGCTGTAGCTGTGTTCTGGCACCCAGATCAGGGCAAAGTCATCATCACCATTCCATGGCAGTATGGTTTTCTCCATGAACGCTGTAAGTGTGGGCCAGAACTGGGCCTTGACTGTTATAGTTCTGATCAACTGGATTTACTCCATTTGTAGTTGCATTTTTGTAATTTCCAACTTTTGGAAGTGACACATATTG
Source organism: Salminus brasiliensis (assembly GCF_030463535.1). Classification (NCBI taxonomy): domain Eukaryota; kingdom Metazoa; phylum Chordata; class Actinopteri; order Characiformes; family Bryconidae; genus Salminus; species Salminus brasiliensis. Next base: position 6,985,136 of record NC_132887.1, read on the forward strand.
TGAATAGTATCATAGTTTATATAATAATTATATTAAGATTAATTACATATAAAAAATAGGCCTGCTGGAGGCTGGTTGGGAGGGTTGATACGATTTAGAGGCAAAGTTTGATGTTTTTTCAAACATTTCATGAGGCCCTAATATAGCGCCATAACTGCTGACTTATTACCCTGCTAATAACAATAGCATGGGCAGGTTAAGCTGGTCAAGCTGGTTAAGCTAATTGGCCAGTGTAGCTCTTGACCAGCATAGGGTATGTTTTCATTGCGAGTTTGAGGATTTAGCTGGTTTACCAGCATGACCAGCATGAACATGACCAACGTGAATAAACTAGTCAACCAGTATGACCATCATGACCATGCTGGTCGACCAGGGTGACATGTACGACCAAGCTAGTCAACCAGTATGACCATCATGACCATGCTGGTCGACCAGGGTGACAAGTATGACCAAGCTAGTCAACCAGTATGACCATCATGACCATGCTGGTCGACCAGGGTGACATGTACGACCAAGCTAGTCAACCAGTATGACCATCATGACCATGCTGGTCGACCAGGGTGACAAGTATGACCAAGCTAGTCAACCAGTATGACCATCATGACCATTCTGGCCGACCAGGATGACAAGTATGACCAAGCTAGTCAACCAGTATGACCATCATGACCATGCTGGTCGACCAGGGTGACATGTACGACCAAGCTTGTCAACCAGTATGACTATCATGACCATGCTGGACAACCAGTGTGACGAGCATGACCAAGCTTGTCAACCAGTATGATCATTATGACCAAGCTAGTCAACCAGTATGACCTTCATGATCATGCTGGTCGATTAGCAGGATCACACATGACCGTCCTAGGCCACCAGCGTGACCAGCTTCCCCAAACTAGTCAACCAGTATGACCAGTTTGACAACCAGCTTGATCAAGTTAGTCAGTAGCTAAGCTGGTCAGTATGTTTTTGCACATGACCAGCTTTTTAACCACCTTGACCATCAAAACCTATCAGCAGAAGCTGGTCTTGAACTGGGTTTATAAATATACACTCTATAGACTACGTACCTCACATACAGGCCTGTGTGTGAAGCCATGCTGTAGTGTTCAGTGTTCACTGTGGGGTTTGTTTCCACTCTGAGATCCTGGTTTCTGTAGAGTGTTTGGGGAGGTGGTGGTGGAGGCTGGTGGTGAATGAGAGAGAGAGGGGGGGGGTGTTCCTCCATCACTCCTCTGCAGCTGCCCCCCTTCTTCTGTATTCAAATTACACAAGGTTAATTAAAACGCTGTCGCAGTGGCCGCGCCGCCCAGCCGTATCGGCCTCCCCACGCCAGCATTTTTAATCAAGGCCCCTGCGATAGCAGGAAGAGGACGAATAGGAGGAGGAGGAGGAGGAAGAGGAAGGGGAGGAGGATGCTTGCTGCCACGGCGACGGAGAGGAGAGGCAGGGCCATTCAAAGTTCAATGTCATTAATTGGTCAGCATTTGAATATTAGCTAAGAACTCGCTTAATTAACGGGATAATAAAAGCATCCCTGGCTGGGAGGGGGAGCGAGAGGGAGGTAGGGGTGTGAGGTGACGGGGTGGTACGGAGGGAGGGGGGCAAGCTGCGCCAGGAAATAGAGGGCATGTGGCGCCGAGAGCTTGGCGCAGGGCGATAAGAAGGATCCGTCCGTGTGAAAGGTCCAGGCACTGTAATTTGCGGGAGCTGCTTTTAATTGTCATAACCTTTTAAATGGCATAGTTTATCGGAGTCCTCTAAATGTCCTGCCGGATTGCCATGCGACGGGGTCCCTGGTAACGAGCGCTGCGCTCCCATTGGCTGCCTAAAATATTCGAGCGGCACGGCCGACGGGAAAAAAACTGTGTTTTTTTTGTTCCTTTTTTTTTCTTTGCTTCATTTCCTTCTATTTTGTCTGGCTGCGAGCCGCCACCTGCTAATTGCTGTGTGGATTTTGCTGCACGTATATCGAGAGGCGTGTTTATTTGTTTTTTTGTGTTTTGCGATGCATTTCAAATGCAAATTCAGATTGTGGTGGCTAGTCTTAATCAAGCTGGAGCTGAAAAGGCAGTCGTGTGGTTCTCCCATGGGGCCTCATTTAGGAAATGTTAGCTGAATGGTGGCTAAATTTCATTTTGTAAGCTAACAGTGTGTCTATGCACTGTAGAATTAGGATTATCAAAGATTATTGTGTTGTCCCCCCCTCCACATATCCTCGTTGTGCGCAAGGACATTATGTGCATGGGAAAAAAAATACCGGCTCCGTCGGGAAAGTGGTGATAAATGTGTGCCTTTATGGGTAATTATTCATAATGCGCTCTCCAGTGCTGAATGTCACGGCCACCAAACAAGCCGAGGAATCCTGTAACCTGAAGGAACGTGAAGGAAGTGCTCCAGTGTTTTGGGGAGGCTGTGGGGGGAGGGTGTGTGTGTGTGGGGGGGTGTTTAAAGCATGGCCAGATGACAGGTGTCTGTTGTGTTTCTTTATCTGACGTGTTCACGGGGGAGCACAATTTGATGATGTGATTTTATTGTAAAGCTGGTCCCGGGCCCTCGTCGGGGAGGTGTGCGTTATCTCCAGGGGGAAGTGGGTCAGCATTGTACCTGCTTTGTGTAAAAGGTCAGGGGGATTGCTCGGTTAAGAATCCAATCTGGAAGACATTGTATTGGAACACGGCAGTACAGATGTAGCCATTAAGGTGACCCGGAGGAGAGCAGCTCTCTGCTTGTCAGCAGCTCAAAGTGTGTGTGTGTGTGTGTGTGTGTGTGGAGCTGTAGGTGTCAGGAACACCACTCTGCTCGCTATGCTGAAATGTAGGGTTGGGCGATATGGCCTGAGATTTGTATCGTTCTTTGAGGATAATGAGAACATATCAGTGCTGTCACATCAAAACGATGTAAATCCCGTTTTTAGGGAAACTTGACCAGTAGAAATGCTCCCAAATCATCCGAGTCCGAGAGGGCATAATTGGTCGTGGTGGGTAAATGCCGCTGTCTCTTTCCTTAGTGATGTGGTGTGGTGGAGCCGGGGACCCAGTGCCTTCTTCCAAGCTGGCTTCTGGCTTCACATGTATCGGAGGAGACAACTTATACTATATATACACACATCATACACACTCTCTATTTACAGTATTGCACTGGTTTAAAGCAGTTAGATGTACAGGATTGATATAATCTGAATGTTTACTTTATTTTCGGGAGGCGCTGGATGGGTGTGAATGTAGTGCGGGTGGGGAAGAGTCTTTGTGGGTGCTGTGTGACTGTGCATAGGGTCTTTTACTGGGAGGTGAAAGTGCAGTAGTAGTTCAACAAAATTATATTTACATTCCCTTTACTTTTACACTCAAACCTTCGACATAGCATTGACATAACCATGCCATAAACATGTCAATGAAAACATCCTAGATATGTCCAAAAATCCTTCTTAACTTTCAGTGGAAGTCAAAGTAAAAATTCTATTTTAGTCCTTTTGGAGCATTTCTATCGGTCATCAGGAAATTGTGAGACAAATTTGGTGGCAGTCTGGGCCCCGTGCTGTCCAGCAGGCTAAAGCGCTGTCACTGTGATCAGAGGATCGCTGGTTCGTATCCCGATCACGCTGCTAGCCATCGGCAGCCGGGTGGCCTCGAGAGAGCGCAGTTGGCCTTGCTCTCCCTAGAATGGGTAGATGGCGCTTTCCCCCCACATCACTCTAGTGCGGCGCTGGCCGTCACTGGCATCTGCTAGCCGGTGTGTCAGAGCCGGGTATACGGTGCTTCCTTCCAGGCGCATTGGTTGCCTGGTGATGTCACATCGGCGGCAGTTAGAAAAAGAGGTGTGGCTGGCTGCGCACGTG
>NC_132887.1:6993967-7046467 GCF_030463535.1 Salminus brasiliensis
CGTGGAGCTGCGTGTGTGTGTGCCCGAGCGGTGAGCTGGAAAAGGTAAACACAGCCTGTAATGTTGAGAATTGAGAAATTACAGCCTGCGTCTGCTGGAAATAAGAGCTTATACAGTTCAGCGGCTGAACTGAAAGTGAAAGTAGAAGATTATGTCATCGGCCTGCGTTGTACACAAGGGACAGGAGGCTGACCCGGATCTGACCCACTTTTTTTTTTTGCCATTCACACACTGACACACACACACACACACACACACACACACACACACACACACACACACATAGCCGTGTTTGAGTGTTTTTTTATATACAGAATGTGTGTGCTTGAAAAGAATGATTTTACCCATCTGATTTTACCATATTTGTAGTGTATAGTGTATATATTTATATATATATGTGTGTGTGTGTGTGTGTGTGTGTGGATGGCAAACACAGCACAGGTGTTCACATGCACACTCACACACACACACACACACACACACACTTGAATTAATAAAGAAGCCCCCCATCATCTTGACATTGGTAAATATGTATAGATGTGTATTTGTGTGTGTGTGTGTGTGTGTGTGTGTGTGTGTGTGTGTGTGAACACCTGTGCTGTGTGGGAGTATTTATTTATGTGTATGCATGTGTGTGTGTGTGTGTGTATGTGTGTGTGTGTGTGTGTCTGGCAAGCACAGCACAGGTGTTAACATGCACACAAACACTTGATAAAGAAGCCCCCCCATCTTGACATCAGTAAATATGTATAGGTGTGTGTGATACCTATATTATTACTATATTTATGCACAGCATTGTATTTTTAAATATGGAATGTGTGTGTGTGTGTACAACACCTGGGCTGTGAATGTATAGGTGTGTACACATACGTGTGTGTGTGTGTGTGTGTGTGTGTGCATTAAAAGAACAAGACCCCCCCCCCCAAACCTGCAGTTTATGACCTTGTCTGTTTTTCATCTTCACACACTGTTTACTTTAGGAAGTGTGTGTGTGTGTGTGTGTGTGTGTGTGTTTTAAGGAGTGCTGTATAAATGAATGACTTCCTAATAGGTAATAGAAGACTCACTGGGCATTGTGCCAGCCTGAGCCGCTCGTGCAGGAAGGCTGGGGGTAGGGTGGTGGTGGAGGGGTGAGTACCTCTCCCCTCTCTTCAGTACCCACATTCAATCATTCAGCTTTAGAGCTGCAGAAGTGACGCTTTTGGTACGCGGGTCATTTTCCCTCTGTTTAACATTAAGAGAAATGCGGCCTCTGAATCCGCGCTGTGCGTCGGCAGCGGCTGCCAAATAATGTCAGCGTTTATTTAACATCTGTTCCGTGGCAGTGCCTGGTTACTGCGCAGACGTGCTCTTACTCTCCGTGAGTTCCCTGGATTTAGCCTGAAGCGGCAGGTGCCGCTCAATCCGTAAACTAAACTGGTGGGAAAGTGTTCTTTCTCCTGAACTGCCAAAACTATTTGGACACCTGCTCATTTATTTCTTCTGAAATCAAGAGTTTTAAAAGTAGTTATCTTCCAGTTTGAGTAACTGTCTCTATTGTCTTGAGAAGAAGACTTTCTACTAGATTGTGCAGCATTTCTGTGAGGATTTGATTGCATTCAGCCACAAGAGTGTTTGTGAAGTCCCAAAAAATATTGGATGGAGCACTATCCATAATTCCAGAGGACACAGTTCTACCAGAGGACTCTTTACAATATATATATTAGCAAGACTTGAGTCCTTGAGGCCCTGTCTTTGACCCAGGACCTAGCAGATCCTGCTGTATGTTGAAGGCAGGGGCTAAGCCAACCCCCTGGGCAACCATATGGGACCTTCCTGGTGGTGGAATGGAGGAAGGAGGGCAGCAATGTAATGTCTGCAACATCTAAAAGCAGCAAAATAGGTGTGTAAGTAGAGGTGTATTAAATACAGGTGGAAGCTGGTGATTGACTGAGGACAAGGTGACGCAGGAATAAGACTGCTGGTAGAACTTTCTCTTGAGTTTTCAATGCTGGGGGGCTTAATACCCCTCTAGCCCACACCTGCCATTAGACATGGCAACAATAGGTTCATGTTTTTTTTTCTGCTCCAGAGGGTCCTGTTCTACTGGCAGGGACTAGACAAGCTACAGGGACTAGACAAGCTGTGTGTGTGCATTAAAGAAGCTAAATACATTAATTAGAAGGGGCGTCCACAAATATTTGGACATATCTTTTATTTACGCCAATATGACATTGGCGTGTGACGTTTGGAAGCCGTTAGTGGCCAGCTGGGATTTCATAAGGAATGTACTGAATTGTGTACTATAACGCTGAGAGCCTTCATGAACATGCTTGTTGGCTGAGTGAAGAATGGCTACTCCATTCGGGTTCCTTTTTTTTTCTCCAGACCTGCGTAAGTGCTGCAGATCAACATGAGTGTCCCCGACCAGCCCTGTATGTTGTGTTTGTTGGTGGAATTGAGGCTCTTTTGCTCTTATGAATTATGTAAGCCTGTAGCTCACACTTGCTCTCTCTCTCTCTCTCTCTCTCTCTCTCTCTCTCTCTCTCTCTCGCTATCTCTCTCTCTCTCTCTCTTTATAAGGAGACCCAGGAGAACTATGGGAACAGGAGTCATCCCGCAGGGAATTCTGGAAAATCCAACCATGATGAAATGGGCCTCATCCAGCAGGAACGCCCCTCCAGCCTACCGGTGAGTGACGAGTGTCCTGACCAATCAGAATGCACAACTCCAGCGTTTAAGAGTCACGGCTGACAAAACCATCTGGAATATCATGCAGTCATCTTGGTTTATTATATTCCCATTGGTTTATCATGGAAAGTTGGGAATTTTGCAGATTTCTGCCTCTCTGAAGTACAATACAGCTGGTTCTGTTGTGGTTCGAGTCTCCTTTACCCATATCAACCTGCATCTATACTCTTATTTAAAATGAGGTGCCTCATGTAGTTTTTTGAGCTCTCCATCGAAGAACCACTGTTGTTTCCATAAGGAACCATTTTTGCATGAACCTCAACATCACATGAAAGTGCTTTAGACCACACGTCTCTGACAAACATGGTTCTTCTGTGGCATCATTCATATTACTATTTCATGCACCTTTATATTGAAGAGTGTAGGGCTGCAGGCATCACCACAACACCAGAAGAATTACGCTGTATTATAGTAAGTGTTAAATTACCCCCCCCCCCCTTCAGTTTCTGGTTGCGGTATCTTGTATCACAATGCAGCAACAGTCCAGCTAGCAGCCTAGATATCAAGTCATGGCACTAATGATCTGTTTATTCTTCTGGGTTTCTGCTTAACCCACAGAGAGTACCGAGAGGAGTTAACCACAGACTGCAGTCAGGCCTGGAGCATTCTGACATGCTGTAAAGCCATGTACGTGTCTTTACAGTAATGCTCAAAAAATACGGCTCTAAAAATGTTTTTATTAATTATAAAGTTTTTTGTGTTTAATGAAGTCGTGAAAATGCTTCTCTGTTTACAATGAACCATGAAAAGTTGGGAAAACGTCAATTCCTTGAAATGTCAGGTACCTTTTTAAAGAGCAGCAGCCCAGTGTGCCATGGTTTATACAGCGAGGTTACGGTGTGAAAAATAGCCCTATTGAAATATCATGGTTAATAAAGTTATGGTTAATCGTCCAATTCTATTGAGCTGCTACTTTTTTTTTGGAAAGTTAGCTTCCTGAAGCACTTCAACATATAAAAGTTCTAGTTTTTAATCAAAGCATCTGTACTGCAGAAACATTGTAATGTTCGTTTAGTATCAAGGAATGAAAGTCAATGGAGATTGCAGGTGTTAATTGTGTCTAAAGCTGCCCATCAGTGCCTGGACAGGCCATACGATCACCGATCTACTGTACTGTATTAAGAAGGCCATATTTTGTCATACAGTGGCAAAAAGTGAAGGTTCATATTCCTTAATCTGGAAAAATCTCTCTATTTTCATCTTATTCTGGATGATGAAAATGCCAGTTGTTCCATTATTGTAACTGCTCATGCAGGAGACCTGTAGCAGGGCAGTATAATGCCCCAGTAGGTTTACTATAGTAATATGTGCCAATTTGCATTTACAAGCCAAACACTAAAGTGAGAAGTGAACTGTTGTATGTGTACTCTGTATGTACTCCCCTATAGAGTGCAGTGCATTCATATTTGGACAGAGACACAGTTTTTGTGCCAGGCCTATAATGTGTCTATTTTCATTTCAGTGAAATGTTTCTCAGTGGGGTTTCAGGAGGGGAGAATGACTTGTCCAGTCATGAATGTTCCACTTTTTGGCTCTGAAAAAAGCTCAGTACCTTAGCAGCTAGAGCTGTTTTGAGGCATTTGAATGTAAAAAGGAAGGGTTTGAGTAAAGTGGTCAGTGAGCAGGGTCCAGTTTCACTAGCAGCCATGTACAGTATGTCTGTATGACACATTAACAGGGCTTCACACATTCAACTGTAGTAGAAAATGACTAGTTTTGGTTTTAAAGATGTAGAATATGCAGTTACACCGGAACCTACCCAACCTTACTGCCTATTTACCACCCTGTTATTTTGGTGGTAAATTGCATAAACATTGTAATATTCGTGTAGTATCGTGGAAATTGCGGAGAGTCAATGGAGATTGCAGGTGTTAATTATGTCTAAAGCTGTCCAGCAGTGCCTGGACAGGTCTTACGATCACCTACCTGCTGTACTGTATTAAGAAGGCTCTATTTTGTCATACAGTGGCAAAAAGTAAAGTTTCATATCTGGAAAAATCTCTCGATTTTCATCTTGTTTCATTATTGTAACTGCTCATGCAGGAGACCCATAGCAGGGCAGTATAATGCATCAGTAGGTTTACTGTAGTAATAGTTTAAATAGCAATTATGTGGCTTTGGTTGGGATGGAAAATGCTCAGATGCAGTTCTACAAGCCTATTTACCACCCTGTTATTTTGGCATCTATATTGCAGAAACATTGTAATATTCATTTAGTATCGTGGGATGAGAGTCAATTGAGAATTTTACTCCCCAACCCTCTCAGCAGCACTCTCCCATCACATGAAATGCTGACACTAAAAGAGCGAGGACTGCCACCAATGCAACGTCATTGGGAAACCAGCGCGCTCGGAGGAAAGTGTCATGTACCCAGCTCTGATGCATCGGCTAGCAGATGCCCATGCCGGCCAGCTACACACTGAAGTCATGTGTGGAGAGAGAGAGAGAGAGAGAGAGAGAGAGAGAGACATCTACCCACCCAGAGAAAGGAAGGTCAGTTGTGCTCTCTCAGGCTCCAGCTGCTGATGGCATGCAGCATTACCCAGCTTTACCCTCGGTTAAAAGTGGCAGCGACCCTCTAAAGACCCTCTTTCTGTAGTGGACTGGGTGTAGATTGTTAGATAACAGTTTTTGGAATTGTCTGGTTGTTCAGCTCTATTTTAGGTATGTTGCTTTTGAAAGAAGAGACAACAGTGAGACAATTCAGCTCTGCTGAGGCTTAGGCACGTTCTACTGCTGTTTAAAACACTCCATATACGCATATATGCCAAGTTTCTGAGACCATGTGTTACACTCACCCCACTTGGCGTCGTGGGAAAACCATGGTAACACGCAGCCCCTGGTCTGCGTCTGATTGGTTTACACACATTTTCCAGCCTCATTACGGCCTGTATGGCTGGCACTGACATTTCTGTGGTGCTTGCGTTAGGAGACAACAGCGGCAAACTCCAAAAGCCACAGCTCTGTACCTTGTGTAGCTCTCTTGTGTGTGGACTAATGATGCAACACACAGCTGAGCAAGCAAAGGACCAGCCAATTGTCCAATTACACAAAGACCCAAGATATGCTGTGATTCCTCTGTGATTCTTCACTCAAAATGAATGTAAAGCGAACGTTTGGCACTTTGACCTCACCATAATTCAATGACTCAGTTATTTGAAATGTTCTGCAGTAAACAGCCAAGTCCCACACAAAAAGTGCCACTATCCAATTACTGAATTACAGAACGCCCTGTACACACAGCCGTCCTAATAGCCTCCTCAGTGTGTTCCCAGCGCTTCATGAATGTAAGCTTTAAAACAAGTTCACACTTGTGATCCTGACAGATGGAATTCGACCCAAAGCATCGTATACGCTGACAGCCGAGCCGACGCTGCAAAGAAGTGCTGTTTTGGATGGTGATCAAGTTTAATGTCTGCTGTAAACTTTAACATGGCAAGCTTCCCCCCATTTATAGCAACTCGCCACATTTATAGCAACTACTACTTTACTGGAAACGCTGAAAGTGCACCTACTTCGTCAAAGAGTGTCAACACTTAGGTTACACACCTATAAAGTTTATGGACTCTCTGCACTGAAGCTTGTTTGGTTTTGTTATGAGACTGTTTGAGCCACTGCTTTAATGTACTGTCCAGAGAGCCAAGCTCCTTCAGAGATTAAATATAGGTATATCCTTGCTGTCATGTAAAAACCTTGTATCTTCAAATGGCAACTTTACAGGAGAAGAAAAAAACCCTTCTTAACTTTCAGTGGATGTCAATGAAAAAAGATTTTATTCCAGGTCATTTTGGAGCATTTCTATTGGTCCATTTGTTTGACAGTGTAACGACGACTGCCAGATTCACATTACGTCAAAAAGTCAAAAACGCCAACATACAAGATACAAGGTTTTTGCATGACAGCAGTGATTTATTGAATATACACTGTATGTCCAAATGTTTGTGGACACCCCTTCTAATGAATGTTTTCAGCTACTTTACTTTGCATTGCTGACACAGATGTGCAAATACACACTCACACAAACACACACACACACACACACACTCGTATAGTCTTGCCAATAGAATAGGACTGTCTCAATCAGATTAACAGATGAACCTGTTGCACCATGCCGCCTAATGCCAGGCGTGGGCTAGAGGGGTATAAAGCCCCCCCAGCATTGAGGAGCTGTGGAGCAGTGGAAGAACTGTGTTCTCTGAAATGATGGTGGTGGAGCTTCATCCAGTATTTTTGGGATGAGTTGGGGAGTTGGTGGATGATGGTGGTGGAGCTTCATCCAGTATTTTTGATGGTGGTGGAGCTTCATCCAGTATTTTTGGGATGAGTTGGGGAGTTGGTGGATGAGGTGAGGTGGTGATCATCCAAATCTAGTAGAAAGACTTCTTCCCTGGACAGTAGAGACAGGTACTCCAATAAAAGCAGAATCCATTTTTTTAAATACCCTTGATTTCAGATTTCATGATCAACGAATGAGCTTCTGCTTCTGATTGGTCGCTGGACTGGGCGCTCAGGATGGGGCTCAGCCGAACTCAGCCGGGCAATTAGCTGACCCGATTCGCCTGTGCAGGTTTTCTCTCTCCCTCCGTTTCACAGGGCAGACCTAGATTTCACTGGCCATTTCATACTAATGCCCACATTAAACGCATCTAGATTTGTTTTGACTGCGCTGCCTACGCAAGTAGAAAAGGGCACATTAAATTAGGCTTTGCTACACTAAGCATCGTTGTAACGAAACCCACCATCCACCACCCCCCCCTCCACACACACACCCTCCCCCCCGGCCGTCTCCGGCAGCCACCTACTCCCCCTCGCTGCTCTCGCTCGCTAAGAGAAAAATCATTAAGGAGGTTGACTGGAGGAGTAATTGAGGATATTTTGCGAGGCCAGGCAGAACAGGGAAAGGTGTACATGGGGAATATGTGGAGCTGGATTCAGCCTGGCGGTGTAATTTGGTTTAATTAGACTGAGGCTTCACGGCTGGCTCTTTAGATGAAGGGAAAGGGGCTAGGCCTCTTCTGCTCGTCTGCCTTTCGCTTCTCTTTCCGCACCATTTTCTTCATTTGAATAACTCCTTTTAATCTTCTTTATCTTCTTTTTTTAATTTGGGAATCTTCATCTTTCCTGTTGTTGTTCTCGTTCCCTTTCTTCTTCAATTTGTTTATTGGTTTTCAGTGGTTCTGTGAAGCAGTCTCGCTGAATATGTCTATTACTACAACTCATGCTCTCTCTCACTCTCTCTATCTATCGCTCTCTCGCTCTCGCTCGCTAGCTCTCTCTCTCGTGCTCTGAACCCTACTCATGAAAGGGTTTTTTTGTAAATGAGGGGTTGCATTGATGTGTCAGAGCGAAAGCCCCCGGTACTCTGGAGATTTATTTGTATTCAGCTACTTTAATCCCACCACTGCCCCAGGGCCCTTTGCTTTTGGGATTATTTCCAACTCTGCAGGCGCATGGGTTAGATTCTAATCTGCAGAGATTTCTCGCTGGGTTTTCCCCCTGCTCACCTCGCTTTAGTGGCTAAAGCCTTCAGGAGACAGCTGAAGCCAGTTCCAGGATGTTATCTGAGGAACATCCCAAGGACAGTCTTTAGGCTCTGGCGGTAAGAAAGCACGGCTCGACTGATATGAAAATCCGGTGAGCGATATTGATTCTGATTTCTTTAGAAGATGCAAATTCAGATAATGATAATATCCATCAACCATTAAACAAACTCCCAGTAGTTTTAGTTAAACAGTCCTTTAGCGATGGATCCGATTGTTAGTGGTGTGGCATAAGGAGCAGCAACACTGCTGTGGATGTGGTTGACTAATGTGCAGTTCTCTGGTTGGGCACCATTCTGAGTCTTTGGGCAAGACTCTAGGACTAGGACTGCATTCTCCTAGCTGAGTAACAAGATTCAGATGTAAGTCGCTCTGAATAACAGTGTCAACCAAATACCATGAATGAAATTTTTGAAAAATCCAATATACTGTGATTGTTAGTTCTCATCTGTCTGATTTTTCCACTCAGATAAGCCTCAGAAAATCACAAAGTCCTAAATAATTTATAGCATTATGTAGGGATGTCCCGATCTGATCCAGTTGATCAGTTGATATGGGCTGATCCAGGCATATTTTAATGGATCTGGTACTGGCTATTTTAATCTTAATCCAGTTCCGAGTCTTTGTTTTACCCACAGTGTTCAGAGCGGCATCTGGTTTCCTCAAGACACCGTTAACATACATCACAGCCCAGTCGACAGCAGCAGTGCGGACGTTCTCAGAAGGTAAATAAAGGAGTTGAGGTTCTGCAGTGTGGAGCTCTGTTTTACAGTGGAACATAAAAACAGACCATAATATGTGACCCTTTTTAAAACCATCACTGAAACACTCTTTTTTCCTGGCGGGAGAACCGGAGAACCGCTCACTTGCCTTTCTCTGTTTTTAAACCAGCCCTGAAGAACCCATTCAGAACTATTAGCTATCACTAATGCTACACACACACATGCTGTAGAAACCCAAATCACACAGCACATTCACCCACTATACACCAGTTAATACACACCAGTAGACCAACAACCACCAACACCTGGTTTGGTGGTAAATCAGGGCTTAATGATGGTAAATCAGGTGAGCTGCTGCTGCTGCTGCTGCTGCTGCTGCTGCTGCTGATGGAGTTGAACACATCCTCCACGCTGTGCTGGCCGGACTGGGGGGCGTCCAGGAAAAACCTGGGGGAACCGAGCTCTGTTCTTCAGACTAGCTCAGAAGATCTCCCTACTTTCTTCTAAATTAGATATAACTGTTTTGAAATAATGCACCTAGATCCCTAGAACATCTGCACAGTACAGTATATACAAGTTATAGCAAGGGTTATAGCCAGAGGTTGCTGTGCTTTATTGGTGGTATTGGTGATGATCCGCTAAATCTGCAGGATCTCAGTATCTGTCAGTATTAACAGCCAGCTTACGCTGTATCTCAGTTGCACTCTGTAGCAAATGCCTGGGTGGCGTGAGGTGAGATTTGCACAATGTTAGAACATGCAGCTACCGTTCGGGTCAAGATGTCGGATCAGTGATTCCGGATACAATAAAGAATAAACAGCGGTTTAATGCATCTGACAGCTCGACTCCCTGAAGAGCCCTGACGACAGATCTAGAGACGTATCCTGGAAAGCACACTGATAGACCTGAGGCTGTGCCAAGGATGAACATGCTCTCTCTCTCTCTCTCTCTCTCTCTCTCTCTCAGTCTCTCTGCTATTGGTAGCCATGTGCTGTACTCAGCCTGAAGATGAGCTGGCATGCCCTGCCTGTCCTGAGGGTCTTTCTTTACCACTTGGCCGCTGGTGGTCCACAGGCCAGGCTGGCCTTCTGCCCATTAGCTGCTGTGTTACATAATATGGTGTTGAGGGGGAGGGTCTGGCCTCTGTGGCTTCTGACTATTATACAGACACGGTTCTGATCTATTGTGGGAAATATTAACTGTGACGCATGAAACTGTGTCATACTGTGTCAGGTCCTTTAGAGCTGACTTAACAACTCGATGCAGATTGAGGTCCATTATGACGTCCATGTGGGTTTATGTATAAAAAATAGACATTATCCATTTTATGTGAACAGGCATTTTTGTTACTGTGCCTTTAAGACTGACATACACTATATGGACAAAAGTATTGGGACACCTGCTCATCCATTGTTTCTTCTGAAATTAAGGGTATTAAAAAAGAGTGTATTCTGCTTTTGTTGGAGTAACTGTCTCTACTGTCCAGGGAAGAAGGCTTTCTACTAGATTTTGGAGGAGCATTATTATTATACAGAATTTGATTGCATTCAGCGACAAGAGTGTTAGTAATCCTAAAACTATATGTTTGATAATCACCACCCCAGCTCATCCCTAACTCATCTCAAAAGTATTGGATCATTCCAGAGAACACAGTTCTTCCACTGCTCCACAGCTCACTGCTGCTGAGGGGCTTTATACCCCTCTAGCCCACGCCTGGCATTGGACAAGGTGCCAACAATATTATGTTTATCTACTCCAGAGAGTCCTGTTCTTTTGGCAGTCATTCTTTTCCCCATTCTTTTTTACTTCTCCATAGGGATGAGACAAGCTGTGTGTATGTGTGCTTTTGCACATCTGTGTCAGCAGTGGGTGAAACTTAAAATAGCTGAATGCATTCATTAGAAGGGGTGTCCACAAACATTTGGACAAATAACACTCCTGATAACTCTTTGAATGGATGTATTTTATGCAAGGGCTGGCTATGCAGCTGTATGTTCATATGTAGGTCACCTGGACTCACCTGGGGTTTTCCTTGATATAGATGTATGGTTTTTATTGATATGATGTATTGTGATGATAATACAGTGCTAAATACTGGTTTAATAGAATATTTCATTTCTGGAAAGCTATATTAGACTTGAAGCTCAAGTGCTAAACTAAAGAAGAAGAACTGCAGATCTGAAAACATGTCTAAGTTGATGATTTTTGGTTATTAAAAAAACAAACAAACAGAACGTTCTCATTAAAGCTGCAGTAAACAGAAGCTAGCAGTGCATCACCTTCATTTACTGAGCAGAGATTGACAGAACTGTGTGACAAGTGGAGATTTTTACCTTTGTCCTTCTACACACACACACACACACCCACACACACAGGAGCATAATGTGTGCGCTCCTCACAGAGACAGCAGAGTGGCCCAGGTGACCCTGGCCTTTGACCCCTGGCAGGCCTCCAGCTGCTTCTCTTCCTGATGCCTCAGCGCTGTCAGACTGCTCTGCAGTGAGCTCGTCTCACAGCCACATTAAAGTATTATAGGTCTGTTGATATACGCCGGTGCTATACTCTGAAATATCTCTCGTCTAAATCACCAAATATTTTGCTTCCCAGAAGTGCTGGTGAACGCCAGACGTACCACGCCAGCCCTGACAGATTTTTTAAAGCAACATAATGTAGGGTCATTACAGTCATGTGAGAAAACTGTGTATCCGACATCGTGTACTACATTATATACACTCTGTTAGCGTACAAGATGCTGTTCCCAACACCATGACCTCAGCATACACTCCTGAACTCCCTGTTTTACTCTTTATTTACACATATAGCACACATATAGTACAATAACTTACTCTGGACCTTAACCACCCAGCCTTCATGCACACATTTTTGTATTAATTGTATTTATTGTCTCTGCACCCTTACACTATAGTACCTACCTATTCTGCACCAGAGATTCAGCCCAACAGTCTTTGGTTGTACTGTACAACCCTGTATTTTATATATATATATATTACATTATTATATTAAATTAAACTCCCTCATTACATTGTCTTTTTAAACATATTTTTAAACATCTGGACATTTGACATTTGATTGTTCATTAAACAATACTGAAAGATGAAGGTAATGTGTGAAGAGCCGTTAATACAAGTGAAACTGTCTTGTGTGGTAAAAGTCAGGAAACCGTTAGTCTTACCCTGATGTTTTCTCTGCAGTAAGGGTTTCCGCTTTGACCTCAACTGTGGCTGAAGAGCTACCTGTAGATCCCATGATGACATATTAGAGTTGTTGGAGTCTTCTGTACACATCTTGTGGTCTCTGCTCTGTGGGCTTCCCTGATGGGGCTTTGTGGGCTTTCCTCACAAGAAAATTGCATTTCTATGAATTACTTTTTACCAGTGATGTTTCCAGACATTTCCTCAGTTGTGTGTGTTTGGCTATATTACCTCCCTACCTTTCAATACTGTTCACTTGAAGATCAAATGTCCTGATGTTTAAATATGTAGAAAAAAAAGACAAAGGCTTTAATGGGATGTCCTAACTTATTCACATGGATGTATATATGTATTAATTTTCTGAATTAATATTATTCTTAGACATACTGATACTGATACTTGAATAATATAATGGGACGAATATGTGACACCATGTCCTGACATTGTCAAACAAATGTGTGTGTACGTGTGTGTGTGTGTTTGTGTGTGTGTGTCAGATGTAAGGTAGAAGAGTGGAACCTGGTTAAACAAACACACAGTTGACTGGCACCTCACACACTGTAAAACCCACTGAGAGAGTCCAGCACTGATGCGAGAACACACATGCTGAGGTCTTCTGTTTCTCTCTCTCTCTCTCTTTCTCTCTCTCTCCTACACACACACATATGCGTCTTTCAAGTCAGACACACCCTGCTTTCCCAGATGAACCATCTCTTCAGGCTCTGTCTTCTCTATCCTCCTCCTCTTTCTCACATTCCCTCCACAGCACACTGTTTTTCCCCAGTGCACAAACACTGAGGGAGTACACACACACACACACACACTCACGCTCACACACACACACATACACATACACACTCAGATAAGCAGGAGGAAAGCATGTGCCAGACTCTTTCACTGTCAGAGCGAGGCTGGTGTAAAACCAGTGCTCTGTAAACTGGAGGTGACGTGTGAGACGGAGTAAAAGCCGGGCACACCGCCGCCCAGCTGAGCTGAAACACACTCTGAGGGATCCCTTACAGGCTGTGTGAGCCGCCTTGCCAGACGTTACACAGGCGGACAGCTCCAGCAGGCTGAATTATAACATGTGGACAGTCTGGTTGATGTTTCTGTGGTTTGGGTGGCTGGGTGTTGGGTTTGGTGTTCGGCAGTTTGGGATAAATGTGCTTCCTGAGGTTTGGGTTGAGGTGCTGGGTGCTGACTTTAGTGAATGGTGGGATGGTGGCGGCTGCTCGTCCAACACTGTGGTGTTTGGTGAGACTTTGGGGCCTGGCTTGTTAGTAAATGTCATCACTCGGGTAACAAATCCCACATCTTCAGGATGGAGGTTAGGTGTTCTGAACTTTAGTGGATGTTAATATAAAACATTGATATTCTGAGGCATTTTGGTAGTTTAGGATCATGTCTGTTATAAACAATAACAATCAAAACAAAGATCGAACATTTCCAACAGAAAGAGAACGAGAGAGAGAGAGAGAGAGAGAGAGAGAGAGAGAGAGAGAGAGAGAGAGAGAGAGACAGAGAGAGAGAGAGAGACGAGGCCTCATAACTGCAGGCTCCAATCAATCTACAGTCTTAATTAACTAATGCATTAGGGGAAAGCAAGAGAAGGTGTGTGGACTTAATGTGTTACTAGGCTATGTGCAGAAGATCCATCTCCCCCTCCTTTTATTCTCCTCTCATCTCCTTTATTCTCTCTTCTCCTCTTCTTTATTCTTTCCTCTCGTCCTTTCTTCTCCTCTCTTCTCCTCTGTTCTCCTCTCCTTTTTTCCTCTCCTTTATTTTTCTTTATTATCATCTTTTGTCTTTTGTTCTTCTTTCCTTTCATTTATTCCTTTCTCCTCTCCCCACCTCCTCTCATCTCCTTTATTCTCCTCTCCCCACCTCCTCTCATCTCCTTTATTCTCCTCTGCCCACCTTCTCTCATCTCTTTTATTCTCCTCTCATCTCCTTTATTCTCCTCTCCCCACCTTCTCTCTCCTCCTTTATTCTCCTCTCATCTCCTTTATTCTCCTCTCCCCACCTTCTCTCTCCTCCTTTATTCTCCTCTCATCTCCTTTATTCTCCTCTCCCCACCTTCTCTCATCTCCTTTATTCTCCTCTCATCTCCTTTATTCTCTTCTCATCTCCTTTATTCTCCTCTCTTCACCTTTATTCTCCTCTCATCTCCTTTATTCTCCTCTCTCCTCCTTTATTCTCCTCTCATCTCCTTTATTCTCCTCTCATCTCCTTTATTCTCCTCTCCCCACCTTCTCTCATCTCCTTTATTCTCCTCTCATCTCCTTTATTCTCCTCTGCCCACCTTCTCTCATCTCTTTTATTCTCCTCTCATCTCCTTTATTCTCCTCTCCCCACCTTCTCTCTCCTCCTTTATTCTCCTCTCATCTCCTTTATTCTCCTCTCCCCACCTTCTCTCTCCTCCTTTATTCTCCTCTCATCTCCTTTATTCTCCTCTCCCCACCTTCTCTCATCTCCTTTATTCTCCTCTCATCTCCTTTATTCTCTTCTCATCTCCTTTATTCTCCTCTCTTCACCTTTATTCTCCTCTCATCTCCTTTATTCTCCTCTCTCCTCCTTTATTCTCCTCTCATCTCCTTTATTCTCCTCTCATCTCCTTTATTCTCCTCTCCCCACCTTCTCTCATCTCCTTTATTCTCCTCTCATCTCCTTTATTCTCTTCTCATCTCCTTTATTCTCCTCTCTTCACCTTTATTCTCCTCTCATCTCCTTTATTCTCTTCTCATCTCCTTTATTCTCCTCTCTTCACCTTTATTCTCCTCTCATCTCCTTTATTCTCCTCTCATCTTCTTTATTCTCTTCTCACCTCCTTTATTCTCCTCTCATTTCCTTTTCCTTTTCATTTTCTGTTCTCCTTTGTTCTCATATTCTCTATTCTGCTCTCCTCTCCTGTCATCTCCTCTTCTCTGTCCTCCTTTATCACCCTCTACTCTCCTTTATTCTCTTTTCATCTTCTTTATTTCCTCTTCTCTCTTCTCCTGTCATTTATTCTGTTCTCTCCTGTCATTTGTTCTCTCCTCTTCTCTTCTCCTCTGGAAATCATCTCTGCTGTGCCATCCTTAGTCTGACCACTCTGTTTTCCTCGTCTGGAAAATGTTGCTGTCATGTCCCAGTTGTGGAAAAAATAACAGCATCCCACCACCACAGAACATCAGCGAGATGGTACAGTCCACCCCTTAACCTTCCTAGATGTGTTTCTAATCAGTCAGCGGTGTGGCGGAGGGGCTTTGGGGAGCGGAACACTGCTAGCACTCCCTCTGGCTGTCGGAAGTCTGAAATTACATCTGCTTTTGAAGCTGGGCACACTGTTAGTGTTTCCATAGCAACGGCCGGGACCAGGGAAACTGTCTCCTTGGAGGGGTGTGTGTGTGCGTGACAGCGCGACAGTGAATTGTCCTGATGCCATTACAGTTACATTATTATCGTCTCTCACATCAGATCAGATATTGCTTGTTTGGTTATTAGCGCTTGACAAAAATGATCGCCCTCGCTCGCAACTTATTTGACATTTTCTATTAGATCTGTTTAGCCCAAGGCTCTCCGTGAATGTCACCGTATTACGTCTGAAGAGGAATTGGAAGTTCTGCTAAAATTATTCAAACCATGCGCAGTGCATCTATTACCATCAGTGGAAGCAGTGACCTTCAGAGCTTCTGGAGGGCTTGATCTCACATGATTCTTAGGTATGATCTTTAAGACTCGACTAGTTGGCAGCTTGGATTTGGTTCCTGAAATGTGATAATGAGGTCACTTTCGGAAGGAGGTCTCACCTTATTTGGGCTTATTCGGACGCTCTCTAATGCCCTGTAGATGATCCACTGATGTTCAGCCTGATAACACTCCGTCTAGACAAACTCTATGATTGTCTACAACAGCAGGGGTGGGCAACGGGGGCCGGAGTCCAGCACAGTTTGCTGGTTTCCCTGCTCTAACAGACCTACTAAATCTGTCAATTAACAGGTGAGTTGAATCAGCACAAAACTGTGGAGGAACCCGTCCCTCTAGAACATTACACACTTCCACTGTTCTGCACTATACGTCCAAATATTTGTGGACACCCCTACTTTAAGTTGCACCCATTGCTGACATAGATGTGCAATGAAAAGCTTGTCTAGTCTCTGTAGAGAAGTACTGCTAATAGAATAGGACACTATGGAGCAGATGAACATGAACCTATTGGCACCATGCTGGCTAATGCCAGGCGTGGTCTAGAGAGGTATGAAGCTCCCCAGCATTGAGCTGTGGAGCAGTGGAACTGTCTTCTCTGGTCAATCCAATACTTTTGGGATGGGTTGGGCAGTTGGGGATGAGGTGGGATGGTGATCAACCAGCATCTTGACCTCACTAATGTCTCACTTGTCATTGAATGCAATCAGATCTTCACAGCAATGCCAACATCTTGTAGAAACCCTTCTTCTTATCCTTCTTATGTAGACAGGAGAGACAGTTACTCCAACAAAAGCAGAAATAACAATGAATGAGCAGATGTCCCAATACTTTTGTCCAAATAGTGTAGCATACCAGTCTTATCAGGTAGTTTTGGGCTTCTTGGCCCAGTTTGGATCCCTATTTTGGTTATGCCTGATTGGGACACCCTTTAGGAGACCCTTAAACAGCATCATTGCTGTGATTATCAATATGTTTGGATGAGCACAGGTTGTACTGTTGGAATCCAGAGATGCTAAATGACGCAATCTCTCACGAGCAGCCAGATAAACCCTGATTTAGGCCAAACAGACCTTTGCATCGCTCACCTTATTTTCTACATATTGCTTTAATGTAACAGTTTTATTGATTAGGGTAAATATACCATCTGTGTTTGCTTAAAAACATGTGCAGCCAAGCTAAATTACACAGTGTAGCTGAAAGCTAAACGGTTAAATGCTAATTAATGGCTGTTATGATCTGTAATATTGCACACGGGTACGCTCAAGCCGGGAAAATTACTGCTGTTTGACAGGTGATTAGGAGTGTCTGTCACTCTTTACTGAATGATGTCTGTGACGCTTACAACAAACCACTGTTCTCCACTGGGTGACTGACAGCAGCAGACGGAACCGGTTTCTGTCTTTTTAAAAAGGTTCTACAGCATAGACGTCTCCCGACAGCTACTTTAGCTAATTTTCATTTTTAGGCTTGTGATACAAACGAGAGGGAGTGAGTGAGTGAGAGAGAGAGAAAGAGAGAAAGGAGTGGAAAGAGTAATGGGCCACTAATATGGGGCCTTGCTGTTAGAGGAAGCCGGCTCATATCTGCATTTCCCTACAGCCTCTCTGCATTATACATTTTTCATGACCGCTGAGCGGGAATTAGCCACGAATCCCAGCAGCAAATCTCTCTGCGTGGACCGAGAGAGAGAGAAAGAGTGCGGGATGGAGAGAGACCTCATGGGAAAGCTGCAGAAGTGATGTTCATCTGTATCTGCGGGGGTCCGAGCGCATACACGCTCCGATTGAAATGTTATTATTTTTTTAGAGTGTGTGTGTGTGTGTGTGTGTGTGGAGTCAGTTGGCACTCAGAAAAGGCTGAGAGCATGTTTAGGGTTACAGATGGGGTGGGGTCTCCCCCAGGCTCCTCCCCCTGTTTCCCCCAATTGCTCCTAACCGGCTACACAGCTGAGCCATACTGTCAGTCAGACCCACTCTGCACTCTCAGACTGTCTGAGACAAGCGGGTGTGCCAAGCTTTTCTATAACACGGATAGATAGATAGATAGATAGATTTAATTAATAAATAAATTAATTAAAAACTGGAATATTATAATTAATACTAATACCATTCATATAAAAAAGTTGTGGTTTTCCATCATTGTGTTAATTATAACATCCTCATCAACATGATTATATCCTAACATTCTGATCATTTTATTATATATATATATATATATATGTGGTTGGTGTGGCGCAACAGATAACACCACCACCTTACAACAACACCATGTGGGAGACCAGGGTTCGATTCCCGGTCTGGGTGACTGTGCTGCGCTACACCAATAAGAGTCCTTGGGCAAGACTCCTAACACTGCATTGGCCCACCTCTGTAATACGAGTAACCTTGTAAGTCGCTCTGGATAAGAGCGTCTGCTAAATGCCATAAATGTAAATGTATATATATATATATATATATATATATATATATATATATATATATATACCCTTTTTTGACTTTACAAAGTTTTCACTTATTAAATTATTTTAAGTACATGTTTTGGGGGGTATAAAACTGACAAAGTATAAAACTAAATGTGTGTGTGTGTGTGTGTGTGTGTGTGTGTGTGTGTGTGTGTGTGTGTGTGCACCAAACTGAGATTATAGCTATAAACAGGTTTGGAGATTTGACCTTGGCACTGGAGTTGCATGCTGCTTCCAAGCATGCTGAGCTTCGGTGCTCCATGGTGATCCAGTGCAGTGTGTAAGTGTGTGTGTGTGTGTGTGTGTGTGTGTGTGTGTGTGTGTGTGTGTGTGTGCTGACATGGGAAATGATGCTCGTTAAGAGCCCAATTACAGCTTGCTCATCTGATGTCACCTCGCCTTACGCCCCATGGGCCATACTGAGGCTGACACGCTGCATCACTGTGTGTGGGTGGCTCTGTGTGTGTGTGTGTGTGTGTTCTGTGCGCATGTGTGTATGTGTGTGACCTAGCGCGCTTCCTTCACAGCTCCTCCTGACCTTTGGAGTGTGACCATCACCACTGTCGCTTTAGTAGCCAGTGGTGCATGACGACTTGAGACACACACTGTCATGATGAAGAAAATGCAAACCCACATCCGCCCCCACTGATAAATCCCCCCATCCCACTGAAACTCCACACACACACACACACTCACACACACATACACTAAGGTTGCTCTAGGCCTCTTTCATTACTGTCCACTGACCCTGGTCTCCTAGTGACCCTGTTAGCTCCAAGATCCCCCTGACAGACCAGTGTGTGACCAAGGGGGGGTCCCTAGTCTAATGCTTTAGAGCCACTGCCACATACATGCAGATATACAAATACTTGCTTATGTAGCTTTTCAGGATGAGGGGTCACATCTCATATTATATTATGTCATATATACCATATTATTATCATGTATTGACATGTAATATGTATATATATGAATATATATAACATGACAGTAGACATATATATATATATAATTAATACATTCATACTGCTGTTCTGCTTTAGTGTTTTTTGTTATATATAGTTATATATAAAATAGAGCTACTTTTGTACACTACTGTATATACTTTAAATTATTATATTATACTTTACTATACTAAAATACAAGATACAATATTTTATTCCAATACGTGGGTACATATTTGTAAAAAAACATATGTATTAATTATACATTATAAAATATTACTCTAAATGGCTAGCATAGCTTTTTTCTGTTTTTACTACTAAGTCCTTAAAATGTACAAAAACAAGTGTACACACACACACACACACACACACTCACACACAGCCCTTTATCCAGCTTTTTCTCCCTTTGTTTCCCAAGCCGCTCAGCTCCCATCCAGAGGGAAATCTCCTTTTGATGGGCCGGCCGCCGCGCCGCTCCCCGCGCTGGCTACAATTTGATTTGGGCCAGATTACAAATGTTTGGCTGGGTTGTGTATATTGCAGCTTTATAAAGCAATAAGTTGGGGGGTCCGGCAGCGGCGGCAGAAAGCCCCCTGATTCCCCTCTAATCTCCTCGCTGCCTGGCCACTGATATTAGAGCCATTCAGGTGCTGCGCTGGGCTTTTATAGAGAGATGTGTTATTAACAACAAGCCGCAATGCTGGAATGCAGCCAACTCTCTTTTTCTATGTGTGTGTGAGAGCGAGTGTGTGTGTGTGTGTGTAGTGTCTGCATGCCCATCTTATGTGTAAGCCCATTGAACAGCGTTTAATTGTTTTCGTAGCGTGTAGAGAGGCTGGTCTCTGGGGCCCAGGCGTGTGGCCTGTCTGGATACACATGCAAACACACACACACACACACACACACACACACTCACACACACGTATATATACAGTATACTCCAATGCTGTTGTAATGAATGGTGTTAATCCTGACTTGGCCAGTACTGAAAGCAGGAACGCAGAGTGAGTTTAGGGGAGAGAAAAAGCCGACAGACATACACTTACATTCTTGCTTCTCTCATGAAGGGGCAACCAGAACACCTGCTTTGTGGGGGAGCTGGAGTGTGTGTATGTGTGTGTGTGTGTGTGTGTGTGTGTGTGTGTGTGTGTGTGTGTGTGTGTAAAAGAGAGAGTGAGTGTATTTAGCATCAGTCTAAGTGCTTTAAACTGAGTGTGTTTGGTGGCTTTTTTAAAGGTCCCAATATCATACGTTCTTATTATTAATTTTCATATTTTCATTTCTCTTATAAAATCCATCACTTTTGATACCCTAATCCAATCTTACACGTCCATTTACACCCACTTCTTGTTCCTTATAGTTAAACAGGTTTTAAGATTTATCTGATACTGTCTTATGCAAATGTTTGGACAAATTAGTGGTAAATTACTGGACAGATTTTACATAGTAATTTATTTTTCTTAGTGTAAACTTACATTTTATATGTCATTTTGCTGCACATTTTAGACAGTTTCTATGTATTTTGCTGAATGAATTCAATTCTAAAATGGAAAACTTAAAAACATTTTACCTTAAAAGAGCAGCTTCTGAATCATGCTGATGCTCCTCTGACTGTAACAGGGAGAACAGCATCTCTCATTGCCACTCCGGGCCGGAGCGCTGCTACTGCACTATGGACCTTTGGTGGAGCTGCACAAGGCCTCTCTCCAGAACTGCTGTGTAACACTGTGTAACCCATAGAGTCATATTAGTGTAAAATCCTGTAGTGTTACTCTACCGCCTCACTCCACATGTTTCTTTAACTTCAGATGCCGCTTCTGGAGCTCTCAGCTTGTCAACAAATGCATGTGTACATGTATGTGCGGAGCAGTGGAAGAACTGTGTTCTCTGGAATGATGTACGGTGCTCCATGAGTTAGGGAGTTGGGGATGAGGTGAGGCAGTTGTCATCCAACATCCTGATTTTACAAATACTCTTGTCGCTGAATGCAATCAAATCCTCACAGCAATGCTACTCCTAAGTCTAGTATGAAGCCTTCTTCTTCCTGGACAGTGGAGACAGTATTCTCCAACAAAAGCAGAATAAGCTCTTTTTTAGTACTGTTGGTTTCAGAAGAAACAATAATTAAGCAGGCGTCCCAATACTTTTGTCCATATGTAAATGTGTAAATATGCTCATGGTTGTGACATCAGCAGCATTTCACAGCATTTAAACATCAAAAACAGCAAGAGACATTCAGTTTTCCATGGTTTGGGTCCTTTAAAGCTGTTGTTCCTGTACATGGCAGCCGAGGTGAGCAGTTTCATGGTTGAATTCGCTTCTTTTGTGAGCATTTTTCTTACCTTTTTTATACCAGAGCTTTACTGCATACTGTAGTAAGTCTTTTGATTGAAAATAAAAAAAAATACAAAAGCTTTCCTACAAGGCCGCTGTGCTCTCTTCATCAAAGTAAGTGTTTACTGAGAGCGGTCACAGAACAGGCCAGGGCCATCCTTCTCTTCTTCTGCTTTTACAGATGGCTGTTATAGACGGACCAAACACCTTTTGGAGCTGGTTTGCTGGGATAAAATGTATATGTGTGTGTTTTGTGTTTGAGAGCGAGAGAATCACAGTATCAGATTGAGTTTGTATTATTAAACCTAATGACACAGTGCTGATACTGCATACTGACCACAGACTGTCCTACAAACCTGGTGTAGCTGAGATGAAGAGCGTCTGAATAAGGGTCACGTAGAACCGAATTATGGCTGGTTTTGGTCTGTGAGGCCGACTTACAATGATGCAGTAACTGATTCCAGAGGGTTTATTTGACTTAGCCCAACTTAGTTTAGTTAGAAACTTTCCTAACTCACAGTTTATTACTTCTGCATGTATTGAGTTGAGGCTCCAAAACATTACTAAATGAGCTGCAGCTGAACTGTTTATTTCCGACTGCAGGTCAAGGACTAAATTCGGCCTTCCTATTCTCAGACTATTGTCCAAGGAGGGCTGAGATGTTGATGGGATTTGAACCTTTGAGCTCCCCTCTCTTGACATGCAGGCAGTTAGATAACTGCGCCACTTTTGAACGAAGGGAAAGGTCCATTTACTTTACAGCTCTGGACCGGCCCTACGGTCTAACTGCTGCTCATTAAGTGTGAGGAGATCGTAAGTTCAAATCCCACCACGGGCTTAGTCTCCATTGTCAAAAGCCACCCAGTTTGGGGATGTCATGTAATATGGGGAGATCTAACTTGCAGATGGGAATAAACAGTAATCAGATTAAGGGGACGGAGCCACAGACGAAACATCTTACACAGTATTTTTTTTCGGTTTCAGCTAAAGCTCGGTTGTATTGTTGACCAAACTGAGATGCAGAAGTAAAAAGTTCATGAGTCATGTGATAAAAATAGCATACCCCATCATTTTTGTGACAAGCAAGGGTTTCCTCCTTACACAGCTCTCATGAAAATCACCCTTGTGCGTCTCCTTCTCATGCTAGATGCTGTATTTCGACGATCGTACTTGTGGTAAGAGCTAGCTGTAGATCCTGTGATGGCATTTTAGGATTGTTGGAGACCTCTTTACTCATCTTGTGGTCTCTGCTCTTGGGCTGAACTGACCATGTTGGTAAATGCTATATCAGACAGTGGAACAGTGGCTGATTTCTGACTTCTGAGATCTTTTGAACTTCTTTCCCAGACTCATCTGCATCTACTGCCTTCTTTCTGAAGGCCTCAGAGAGCTCTTTGGATCTGACCAGGATGGTGATCTGCAGCTGATGCTTAGTTGTGTCACCTCCATCTTTTAAGGTTGATCAAATGACAAGCAAATGTCCAGATCTTTAACTATGTTGAAAAGACATCATCATGGGGTGTCCTAAAAATCTTTTGTGGGCCTTTTAACTACCTAGGTTCCTTCAGCACCACTAACCCTGAACATCATTACGCTGTGTGGTTGGTGTAGTATAGCAAACAAGGGTTCGATTCCCCAGCTTGGTCAGCCCACAACGCTATACCAATATCCAATGTCCTTAGGCAAGACTCCTAACTCCTCATTCTCCTAAAAGTGTAACATGATTTAAATGTATTCCAATCAGCCATAACATTAGTACCATTAGTAACATTAGTACTTAATATTGAGTAGGCCCCCCTTGTGCCACCACCACAGATCTGGCCGTTTGAGGCATGCTCTCCACAAGACCTCTGAAGGCATCCTGTGGTATCTGGCACAGAAACGTAACGTTAGCAGCAGATCCTGTAAGTTGTGAGGTGGGGCCTCCATGGGTCGCACAGGTGAGCCTTATTGATGACTCTTGGTTGGTACTGACCACTGCATCACCTGCAAGAACACCTTCAAGACTGTTCACCTGCTGCCTGGTATACCCACCCCTTCACAGATGCCACTGTAGATGAAGATCACCGCCACTGTTTTGCACTTCACCTGTCATTGGTTCTAATGTTCTGGCTGATCTGTGTATGTCCTCCCACCAGTGTGGATGATGGATTGTCCATAAGTTCTCCGAGCAGTATCAGGTATCCTGTGTTCTGCGCTCCTCAAATAACACACTGAATCAGATTATTGGCAATAGCCCCAACAGGTACACGCCGACTTTGATACACACACTGTTCCCCTGAGTGTGTCTCTCCCTCTCTCTCTCTCTCTCTCTCTCTCTCTCTCTCTCTCTCTCATACACACAAACACAAACACACACAAATAACACACACACACCCACACAGACACACACACACCACTTTGATCACAGTAGTTCTGTCTTCCTTTGCCCGCTGCGGTGTCCCCTGCTCAGATGTGTGCTCTATGAGTGTGTGTGTGTGCGTCTGTGAGTGCGTCCCTGGGCGCCCGTTTTAGCCGCACTCTGCCAATTGTGGCCCCTATTGCCGTGGCAACAGGCCGCTAGAAGCCTGTGTCCATCTGTCGGGCCTGGACCAGAGATAAAGCCCTCCAACAGCTGGCCTTCAATCTCTCTCTATCTCTCTAACTCTCTTTCTCTCTCTATCTCCTTTTCTCTCTCTATCTTTCTCGCTCTCTCTCTTTGACACTGTCTACACTGCCCCCCCCCTCTCTCTCTCTCTCTGGTTCTTTCATTCATTGTCTCTCTCCTTTTTTGTCTTCAGCTCTCTCTCTGTCTCTCTCACTGTCTATCTCTCTATCTCTCTCTCTCTCTCTCTCTCTCTCTCTCTCTGTCTTTCTATCTTTCTTTGTCTCTCTGTCTCTCGCTGTCTCACTCTGTCTCTCCACCCTCATCTCAGTTGATTTGTCTCTCTTTCTTTCTTTCTCTCGTTATGTCTCACTCTCTCTCTGTCTGTCCCTCCAGCTTGCTCTCTCCCTCTCTCAGTGTCTTTCTCTCTTACTTTCTCTGTCTCTCTCTCTCTGTCTCTCTCCCAGTCTCTCTCTCCGTCTCTCTCTTTGTCTCTCTCTTTGTCTCTCTCTCCGTCTCTCTCTCTGTCTCTCTCTGTCTCTCTCCGTCTCTCTCTTTGTCTCTCTCTTTGTCTCTCTCTTTGTCTCTCTCTCTGTCTCTCTCTGTCTCTCTCTGTCTCTCTCCCAGTCTCTCTCTGTCTCTCTCTCCCAGTCTCTCTCTCAGTCTCTCTCTCTCTCTCTCTCTCTCTCTCTCTCTCTCTCTCTCTGTCTCTCTGTCCTGTAGTATATAATCTATTCATTTCTTCGGTCTGTGAGTCGTTGCTCTGCGGTGAGTGTGTTGAGTAGCTCTGATGGGGTTATGGGTAATTTATTACAGCGCCTGTGGAAACAAGTAAAATCTTTGAAAATGATGTTACGTTTTCTAACCAACACTCTCACAGTCATGTTTGTTAACGCTGATTTATTGATAACAAATAATCATGTAATCACAACACTGCTCTCTCTCTCTCGCTCTCTCTCGCTCTTGTCTTCAGTGTGAGAGGCTTTGGGAGATGGTGGGGACACTTCTATGTTGCTCAGAATTCGGTTAATACCTGGTAGATTTGCTGAGAATTACAGAGAAACCAAACACAGCTGTTTCAAGCCTGATTTTCTATATGGAGGAAATTTCACCTACAAGTGAAAAAATCAGGACACCCCATGAAAACCTTTTTTTTTTTTTTTTTTTTACTTTTTAAACATATTTAAACATCTGGACATTTGATCATCATGTGAACAGTATTAAAAGATATGAAGACTGAAGAAATGTCTATAAAAACTAAATTGTAAATTGTAAATAATTAAAATATGAGGGAAAAGTTAAAGAACATTTTCCTCACTAGAAATGTATCTGTTAGTTCTATTAAATCTATTAATTACATTTTACATATTATTTGTTATATTTTTATCATAATATTTTATTAAAGTAATTTATTCATGTTTTATCTTTTTTCTTGGTTCAAACAAAGATCAAACATCATATATTTAATTGTTTCAAAAAGTTTTTAATGAGGTGTCATTAAACATTTTTTTTCACTTGACTGTTGATATCGACTGTTACAGTTGTTTTTAGTTCCACAGCACACAGGATTCAGGATGCAGTGTGGTTCTGTTAGTGGCACTGAAGGCCTTTCCTCTGTTTTCTCCTCAGGCGTTCAGGAGCTGTGTGTAGCTGTAGCTCAGAGCACTGGGCCGCTTGAGTAAACCTCTATAATTAAATGTTTTCTTTAACTGTTTTTTTATATAAACTTGTTTATCCTGACTTATTTTTGTCTGAACTAATTGACATTTTACCTACGGCTCGTCTGATGAAGCACGGTGCAGCTAATATTTTGTCAAGTGCGATGGAAAAAAGAAATTGGGCTAATGATGTGTAATGACACATTTCACAACACAGTATTTAGAAGAGAGCGGAGAGTGGACGTATTCTGAAGTTGAAGTGTTGTGACTGTGGAAAAATAACAACTCAAATATAAGGACTTTTCCAAAAATAAAATAAAATAAAAACTTGAGCAGAAGTACAGAAGTAGCATCTCAAAAGTACTGTCAGTTACTGAACTGCAGTGGACGTTCATGGTACATTCAGCATCTATCCTCATAGGAGCAGAGGTGTGATCTTTCAGAGGTCCTCTAAGTCTGAAATCAAATGGAAAAGCTTGTAATTTAGAAATGTGTCAGTTCAGATGGTCTTTCCAGTGTAAAAACACCCAAAAAATAGAGTAGGAGTCTAAATATTAATGAATACAGTGTACAAAGGAGTTCTTTATGGATCCAAAAGTGGTTCTTACCTACGTTTTGTGATCAAACTGATATAAAAAAATACTAATCTTTGTTTGACTTTATTTTCCTTCATTGAATAGAGTGTGTAATGCTTACTATATCTACTGGCAATGTTGTAAAATAATATCACTGCCTGAACGTTGAATAAAAAGTTAACTTCAAGCTACACAGAGAGTTGACATAAGACAATTTTTTTTTATTTTTTTGTTGTACACCCTCTAACAATAACATTTTGAGTGCTGAATAGAATGTATTTCGGTGTTACCCCAAAATCATGTGTGACCGCTCGGTTGAGTTGCCCAGTTAGGGTAAACAGAATTTGACGCTAACGTAATGCTCAACATAAACCCTGCACAAGATGTCTATGTGTTTTACCTTCAGATTAACATTCCTTTAAATCCATTCTCTCTTTCCACACTATTTCTGCCTTAGTCATCAAAGCTTAATCTCATTGCAGGAACTGTGCACTGAATTCAGACATTCAATTAGACACCGTAAACACTACATTTTACTGTAGCTTGTATATTAGACTGTAACTGAAAGGGGTGAACACATTTATCTATGTGTTATTTAGCTTGATTTTAAACTCAGTTATCTTCTAGTTCTGTTGTATCACAGTCACTGTTCTGTAATACTACTTAGTTTGTAATCGGGCAAGTCAACCAGCTGGTTGACGTGCATATCCGCGCTCTGTATGGGTCATCTCAAAACAAAAAAAAAAGGTGAAAAAATGCTAAATAAATAACCAGAAACCTTTTTATCAATAAATATTTTTGCATATGTATTCGTTAGTGTGACTGTTAAAGGGTTAAAAGTGTGACTCTATTTTTCACTAATAGACACTGAAGTAAACAACGGAAGTAAACAAATCATCACATAAATACTCAGGAAAGTGCAAATCCATCAGAATTGTGTACCTGAGTCAATGTCAAGGTTTTCATGATGTGTTTTTAAGCTTGCGTCTTCTTTATCATTCTTATATGGTTTTATATACTGCAACAAGGTTGAAGGAAACACAACACAAAGCAAACACAACAGCACAGCGTTGTAAGACACGAGGGGCAGAATAGAGATTAGGAAACCTTGATGGTAAATGGAACTAGTTTGCAATCACTAAACAGCATAAAGTATGTTTTTATTTATTTATTTATTTATTTATTTTGCCAGAGAACGACACAATGCATTTTTAAAACAAGTAGGAAAATGGCAAACAAGGCCTCAGCACCTTGTACAGTAAGACTTCTCTGAGCACAGGGTTAATCAATGACTGAAGAAAGCATGGACAGTGCAACCTCTCTCAAAAGTGAAGCAACCACACGTCTAGAGCCTCTGCTGGCTGGTTGCAGTATGACGTGTAGCTCCATCCATCCCCATATGTATCTCTGACAAACAGCCCCGCCCATTTTCCATCTCCAGTGTCTCCAGATTCCAACAGTAAGTTGTCCCTGTACTGTTATTGGCCTATTTTCATATTTTCCTCCAGAATCAGTGTTTAAACCCTCACTCTGCTATATCGAAAGAAGGCGGGGCTATGCTTAAGAATTAAGTGATTGACAGCCTGGGCTGGATGAGAACGGTCATCTGCAGGACCTACATGGTCCCCTCTCTGTTCATCCTATCCTAGGAGAAGGTTTAACAGCATGAAGGACAGCTCTGACTTCAGTTCTATAGAAGGGAAGGGAATGGAACCACAGCATTCATGTTTTCTACAAACATTGGGGTCAACAATGCTACAGCGCCCCCTGGAGCAGAAAGGGTTAAGGGCCTTGCTCAAAGATGATGTGTGTGTCAAACCCAAAACCTTATGTTCAATAACCCAGTGCTCAAATCACTGTACACTGTAGAAAGTATCCTCCAATAGTTCTTGGAGAATACTTTGGAGGTTCTTCCATTTGAAACAATTTTTTTACAAATAAAAAAGGTTGAAGGTTCCTCAAAGCACCACCGTTTTGGATTGAAGACCCCCTAAAAGTTCCTCAACGTACTTCTACTTTTAACAGAGTATGTCTATTTGACATAGGCTGCTGCTTTCCGCTGTTGTTCCCACAGCCCTGACTCAGTTGTAACTGTAGAGGAGATATCATGCCTCGGAAACCCTTCCAGCTTATGTCAGTATGTCTGATAGCACCCATATTTTTACAAGCAAAGTCTATCTGCGTTTGGTTCACGGCTGTTATTGTCTTGCAGCCTCTCTCTCTCATAACCTTATGGAGAGAAATGAAAACGAGTGTGTGTATCCTAACAGCAGCGTACCTGACAGATGATCCAGGTGCTGCTGGTGTCAAGACTGAAACTCTGGTGTTGGGGAAAGGAACTGAAAGTGCTCCCGGCCTGTGCAGAGTGTCAGTGATAGCAGCGCAGTGAGAGGGATCACTCTGATCTGGACGTGATGCTTGTTGCAGATCTGCTGTAGCTCCTTAGAGCTGAAACCCAGCCAGCCTGGAGTTTCAGTGGGCTTTTGTGAAGTTGTCGGTAAGTTAAACAGAGCAAATGGTCCATTTTAGCTTAGTGGAATTAAGTAATGTAAATGTGTGTGTGTGTGTGTGTGTGTGTGTGTTTTAGCACAATCTCCGGAGGGGTTCAATATGCCAGTAATGTAGGTGCTTTGGTTCGTATGAGTTTGAAAAGGTGTGTTGTTATGCACACACCTCTGTGTCTGAGCCTGTAGGCTTGTGTGTGTATGTGTGTGCCTGTGTGTGTGTGTGTGTGCGAGCACGCTGTTGATGTGAATTATCCCTGCTCCTGGTGAGTGGCGTCTCTCATTGTGCCGTGCAGCCAGAGGCTCTAGCTGCTAATCCAATAGAGAAAGGTGAGCTTGTCTCTTCCACTGACATCGCCTCTCACTCTTCCTAAATTATCCTTTCAGCAGGAGGCAAATTTGCATTGTATTACTCCTTCAGCCTGCATCATCAAATATGTGGCCTAGCCCGTCCCCGTGATTACATTTAAACACCGTCTGCAAGCACGCTACACTAGCACGCCTTGCGCCAGTCGCATCTCATACATACATGTTAGTTCAGCTCAGCTTCTTCATTTACATGCCACAGAACAGTGGGAGGTGCTAGGAGCAAAATTTGCAGAATTTATAGCTAGATATTTTATGTTATTTGATGATATTCAGGTCTGGGTGAACTCCTGGAACTCTACGCTTAATGTTGATTTTGAGTTTTGAAACCTGTTGTTCAGTAACTTTTATAAATGATTCAGTAACTTCTATAAATATTTAGATTTAAATACTTCTAATTATTTGCCAACTACTTTTGAAAGATTCAGTAAGTTCTATACATGTTTACATTACTACTGTAATTTGTTTTATAATTTCTTAATCTTAATTTCTTTTTTAATTATTCAGTAATTTCCCTTAAGATACTACTTTAAACAAAAAGAAACAACTTTAAACTTTACACTAAATTCTACAGTAATTACTGTAGATTATTCACTATTTAAAATGTCCAGGATCTCTTCTAAATGAATTATTAAATAATATATTTTGTTTAATAACTACAATACATCGCACAGTAACTAAAGGCGCCAAAGTTAATCAGTAACTACTTCAAAGGATTCTGTATCTACTTTAATCACTTTAAATAATCAGTAACTACTATAAATTATACAAGAACTACTGTAATTTACTCCATAACTATTTTAAATGAATTAGTAACTGTAATTTTTACATTATTCTGTAACTACTTTAAAGGATTCAGTATGTACTTTAAATTACTTCATAATTTTTATATTGTATTTAATATTTATGTTAAATTACATAATTACTTGAAATTATATAATAATTACTGTATGTTATTCAGTAACTATTTTGATGTATTCTGTATGTACTTTAAACTGATTAGTAATTACTGTAAATGATTCAATAACTACTATGTGGTTCATGTATCTACTGTAAATGAATCACTCACTAGTATCATAAGTTATTTGGTCAGTAAACTACTCAGTAAATTATTTAATAACTAATATGTAACGTTGTTTGAGGGTGAACATTTTTAAGGCCTTTAAGCGTTTCAGGGCTAATAAAGTTGAACCCAAACAGTCATACAGAGTCTTTGTGGTTTGTGTAGTATGTAGTACCTAACACCCCCTCTCTGTAGCAGATGAGGGTACTATTTCGTGACTGGGCAAACCCCACCACACTACACCATTAAGAGTGCTTAGGCAAGACTCCTAACACTGCATTGACCTACCTGTGTAACACGATGAACTCCATCTGCAATGCTGAACTGCAGTGCTGATAGTTTATCCAGTCACTCTGAATAAACTAAGACTAATCATGCCATTGTGAAACTGTGGTCACAGCAAAACGGATCAGCACGTGGAGATTTTGTTTGTTTGTTTGTTTGTTTGTTTTTTAACCTTATTTAAACCCAGAATACATTGAGGGTGACCCTAATTTACAGTGTAGCTGAGGTGAAACATTAAAAAAAATGAAAGTGAAAACAAGAAACTTGTACTGTAAAATAGGTCATAAAAACTAAATTATAACAGTTATAAAAACATTATAATAGTTAAATCTGAGTGGAATTTAAGCAATTCATAAAAAAGTAAAAAATGATTAAATGTCAAAGAGCAAAAACATATGTAATACCGGAATCAATAAATATAATAAATAAATAAACAAATGACAAGAAACTACATTTAGCAATAATTAAAACATAATTTATTAAAATGATATTTATTTAATAATAAATTATTAAAAATAATAATTATGAAAGATGAAAAAAATGGTAAAAGAAAATTAAACAAACTAAAATGATGGAGGGACACCAGCGAGCCGAGCTTTAGCGCTTTCTGTAGTAAATTCCAGCTCTCGCTGTAGCACTGTAGCTAATCCCTGGAACCAGTCTGATCTTTTATGTTCATTCTAATGAGCATTGTTGTGATTTATGATGGCGTGTGGCCAGCAGGTGTCTCTCGATGCCTAGCGAGAGATGAACTAACTAACCTTACACTTCATACGAGCTATTACGTTTCTATCACTGTATGAAAGAAGCTCCATCCTGCCTTTATTGTTGGCTGCGCTGTGATTACCTTCTTCATTCAGAACCCACCAGAACATCTCTATAGATGCTCTTATTGTTGATAATGTTTTCTTCTTTGTTGGATATGAAGTGCTTTTCATATCCAAATCAATGCGACATCACGCTAAATAAATAAGCAAAGCTAGGAGAGGAGATAAAATGGCAGGAGTAGACGCTGGTGTTTTTATGTTGCTTTGATTGGTTGTGTTTTAAATTGTTGCTTTAACACAGTCTGAAGCACCGAACAAATGATGTGCATTACAGTTAACAGATGTTGTTGTTTATCCAAACCACTAAACCTAAACGTCAATACTACTGTGTGACACCAGCAGTAAATTGATATTGACAAAATATCACCCAGCACCGGTGACACGCACCAGCACTGCAGATGGAGTGGACGCAGCGCATAGCATTTTTTTTCGAGTGCCAGGACTTGGGGTGTGTTCAACTTTCCCATCCCACTGTGACTGTGGCGCTGTTTAATGTAATTAGGCCCAGCATGGTGGGTCTGGGACTGTGTGTGTGGAGCGGTCTGAGACTCCCCGTCAGTGTGTGGGTCTAATTCTCGGCCCATGTTGGAGGGTAATGTGTTGGAGTTGTTCGGCGGTGATCCAGAATGGGCCTGGGACTGAAAATGCATTGCCGTTTTTAATGAAGTTGTCATGGATGGACAGACATAAAGGTAGTGACTGAGTGGAAACTACAGGGGACTTCCAGACGTCGAACAAATTAAATCATGTCATTTTCAGTTACGTATGAAGGGCTTGAGTTTCTACCTCCAGTCACATCATACTTGGTGACAAGAAAGGATGGATGGGTAAAGGGACACAGATTTCTCCCTGTCTCTATGTGTGTGTGTCTGTGTGTGTCCTGACTTTGTGAGGTGTTTTATTCAAAAGCTCAGAGTTTATTATTTATTTTTGGTTTTAATCTAAAAGGGGGAAACTTTCTTTGGCTTGCTGAGGTTAAGGTTAAGGTGGGAAAGTCACATGTCAAACGTCAGCTGAAGACCCCCTCTTTTGAGAGCACTACACAGTAAATTTGCCAGTGTTAAATCAACACTATTAGTGTTAAATCATCAGTGTGAGTGTTAGTTTTGAACACTTACAGTGCTGATTTAACACTAAAAGTGGTGATTTAACACTGGCAAATTTACTGTGTATAATTGCACCTATTAACCCCTTATGCTCAGTGACTTTTATTATACCCTAGGGGGTTACTGTTTGGCAACTGCCTGGAAGTGCAGACTGACTGAGGCCTTTCTGAGTTATAACAGTGGGGAAAACAGCCTGGAACCACTGGTGCTCCTTAAACAGGCTATGGCCCGCCTTAGTGTGTAATAAGGCTTTCTGCATTATGGGGTTAAAGGGGGTTATTTTTATTTTATTTTATTTTATTTTATTTTATTTTATTTATTTAATTTTATTTTATTTTATTTTATTTTGCGTCTATAACGCGACTTGGTATAGTCCACAGGTTTAGTTCGTCTCTACATTCAGGTTCTAGTAGTTGTGTATTACTTGTAAATGGTTGCATTAGGGGTGCTGTGTGGCTCATTTCTGACAGTGTCGGAGCTGGAAAGTATCTTAAAGTCAGGGTCTATCAGCAATAGCTTTGGATATTGTGAGTGAATGAACAAGCACTATTGTAAGTCACCCTGGGTTGTATGCTGTAAATGCAAAAGTGAAGTCTTTCTTACAAATAGGTGATTAAATACAGTATCACCACTGCCGGAACAAAACCTTGTATCTCTAAAATGTGCTTTTCCTGGTCAAGCACACCTGATTTTCACTCACCTGTTAATTGCAAGATTTACTAGGTCTGTCAGAGCAGGGAAATCAGTAAACTGCGCTGGACTCCGGCCCCCCGTCGTCAACCCCTGCTGTAAAACCTGGTTAAATGTGTGCTAATCATCTTTATTCATTTTAGAAACGTCTGATCCAAATGCTAGGGTCACCAAATAAATTTTTATTTTTTTAAAAAAAGGACATTGGGGACATACAAGTATCCACCGTAGTTAGGATATCATGGCTGGGGGGTTTCAGTTAGGTCTAAGTTGTAGGACGGTCCAAAGATACAGCCTATTTGGTCTTTTTTTCCACCATTCATACAATAAAAAAATAAAAATCATTAATAGTCTTAGTAATAGTCTAAATCTCCTTTGCAAATTAGGTTTATTATTATTAAATGTACAAACTTTCAGCTGTTTGCAGTAAACCGATCAACCAACCAGGCCCACATTTCAGTTCTTCCCCCTCATAACAGCAGTACTCTCAGTTTTATAGGCCCTAAAATAGAACCCTGTGGGACTCCACAAAATATACTAAACTGTTACCAAATAGTTCCTAGTAGTTTCTTCTTAAATATTAATAACAGAATAATAAATCTACATTGTAAAAATTCTTAAATTTTATCCACTGTAGTTAGGATGTCATGGCTGGGGGGTTTGTAGGATGGCAGTGTGTAAGGGTGTGGGTATGTGAGGGTCCAAGATACAGCCTATTTGGTCTGGGTTTTTTTCGCCTGTCCACTTTTAGCACTGATGAGCAAAACACACAACCCAAAATAGGAGATCACTGACTGTTTCATATATGTATTTTTTTAATAATAGTCTAAACCTCCTTTGCAATTAGATTTATTACTATTAAATGTACAAACTATTAGCTGTTTACAGTAAACCGATCAAACAAGGCCAATATAAATATCTCAACACAACTAATAGAACTAGTGCCTTCTCCACATTGAACACACAGTGCCACTCAACCCCTTCATCACCAGTGTCTTTAGTACTTTAGTAGAGCAGAGCAGAGCAGAGCAAAGCACCCTTCTGTTGTTCTGACCTGCTGCAAACGTGATGCACAGCCAGACACCAGCTCCTGGCAGCGTTCCTGAGGAATCTCAGCCCATTGGATATACATGCCATGCATGTATATCCACATGCGGGTATGGAGTTGTGTAAAAACAGGCCCTGGGTGTGTTTATATGTGTGTATATGTGTGTGTATGTGTGTGTGTGTGTTTGCTCACATGCATAGGGTTGAAAAAATTTGCTAGAAGCTAATAGAAGCTGTTCAGCGGAGTTTGGGAGGGGACTGGTGATTTCAGGTGTATCGTGACTGGCTTTGCTGAAGGCTCTGGGGGTCAGGATCTGCATATAGGGTCCTAAAAGAAATGCAGATCATCTTAATGTGGTACATTTTTCTGCACATTGCTGCACATTTCCGCTACCATATCTTCCCATGTATTTGTCGATGGCGCACCTTTGAAGATTTCATTTTCACAAGCTTCACCTTGAGACTTGTCAACTGGGGCTGTCTCTCTCTCACTTTGACATACACTCACAGACACACACACACACACACACACATTCTCTCGCTCTCTCTCTCACGAACACATGCGCACACAGTGTACCCATTTATGAAAGCGGGAGAACAAACAAATCGCCTTTAAGCACAGGCGTTATTAGGATATGTAAATTCCTGCCATTTGGGGAGCAAGGCTCAGAATAATTCTTAAGGAGGTGCTGATAGGGACAGCGCGCATAGTTAATGGCATGCTGCTGCTTTCACCGGCACTACATCCATTACGCATCGTTATTATTGCCACATAATGGCTTATTTGTTGGCTGGGGAAAAATTGCCAAGGCGTGTGGATGAAAGAGCGAGAAAGTGACAGGAAGAAAAGGCAGGAGGAAGAAGAAAGACACTCCTTGTATAAACTCAGATCGGTCGGAATTGAATTACGGAGGTTATGATTAGTCCTTCACTATTTTCCCTCCTCAATTCATCTTTCCTCCAGCTATGGCGAGGTTTCATTTCGTGCAGACACCTTTAACGACGCTGCCGTCTTCGGCTTCTTTTGCTTTCGCTTAAGCTCATTTGTTTTGCGTGAAAGAGGAGATCTGTCATCTATCAGGAGGGAACACGCCTCCGATCCCCGTTGTTCCCGTCTGCACAAACGCCAAATTACTACTGCTTAGAAGTTTGGATTCGCTGCTCAAAAGTTTGGAATCACAGTTTTATGATAATGATAAACCACTTTTGATGCAGGTGTGAGATTATTGTATGATGCTAGTGCGCTGCAGGTTCCTACGTCTGATCCTTTGTAGGCAAAACGTTAAAAAAATGTTAGATGTGATCGGAATGATCAGAAGAACACAAAGAACCACTCAGTCACCATCTGTACCATATGTTGAATACATAGGTATTTAACATATGGTACAAGGTACAAGGTTGAATACATAGGTATTCAACCTTTGAGCCTTTAACTCCTTAAAACCTGTAGGTAGTTCTTCACCCTCAGTTTTATAGGCCCTAAAATAGAACCCTGTAGGACGCCACAAAATATGCTAAACTGTTGCCAAATAATTAATAGCAGTATCTTCCTAAAGATTAATAACACAATAATAAATCTACACTATAGAAAATGGTTGCAAATTGTACAGTATTATACAAATATGTTTTACAAATATATTATATACATCAGCCTTGCACTGTGTTTTAACAGAAGTATTATATAATATTTATTTAAAAAGTCAACATTTTTGGTTAGGTTCCTTACTCGAGGGGTCAGAAGGCTGCCTCTGTAACCTTCAGGAAGGTGGCAGATGATTCCATCATGTTTAAGAAGGCTGTTTCAGAATGCCTCGTATCTGAAAAGTGATCAAAGCAATGACTGCACACAAATAATTGCAGGATATTGTTTATTATTTTAGTTTTATATGAGTATAGTTGTAGCTGTTAGGATTTCATGGCCTGGATTTCACTTGCTGCCTTCCATATCCCACGACTTGCCAGTTTCCACTGTAATGAGATTGTCAGTGTTTACTCACAGTGGTTTTAATGTTATGGCTGATTAGTGTATGGGTCTGTATAATAATAACCAGACGCCGGGATCTGCGAGATTTCTTGCTTTATGTGATTCTGTATTTCAGTGTTTTCTGGCCTGGCCTTTTCTGGGCCTGGACTGCCCAAACTTGGCCCGGACTCAACCCTCCACACGCTCAGCATTGTGGGTTGCCCGCTCTGCCACTGTGTCCTCACTAATGACATGGGGAAGAAAGCGTGAACAGAAAGAGAGGATGAAAGAGAGAGTGGAGTCTGAGCCAAACACAGCTTTGCTGCCCTCCCGTCCCCTCAACCCCCTCTCCTTCCCACCCCAACACAATACACCCCCACCCCCACCCCCCCCCCACCCCCAGTGTTCATTTAGGCCAGTGTGTAAGAGTGGGGATCAGTGTTGATGTCACCATACACTGAGCTGAACAGGACAGCCAAGTGACTTTGCCAGGAGACTCCAGTCAAGCCTGAACCAGTCCCATAAACCAAACCTCATCCCACACACACTCTGCGCACACACACACACACTATAACACAGGACCACTGTCTGCAGGGTTCAGCCAGCTGTAGTTCACAGTGACACACTCAGGACTTACAGCAACCGTAAATAAACCACAAGCAAACCCACTGCTGTCACAGATGTGTAAATGCACAAACAGCTTATCTAGTCCCCGTAGAGAAGCATTAGTATTAGCCAATAGAATAGGACTCCCTGGAGCAGATGAACATGAACCTATTGGCACCATGCTGCCTAATGCCAGGTGTGGGCTAGAGGGATATTAAGGCCCCAGTATTGAGCTGTGGAGCAGTGGAAGAACGGTGTTCTCTGGAATAGAATACTTTTGGGATGAGTTGGAGAGTTGAGGATGAGGTGGAGTCGTGATCTTCCAGCATCCTGACCTCACTAACTAGCTTTTGTCATAGCAGTGCAATCCCAAATCTAGTAGAAAGCCTTCTTCCCTGGACAGTAGAGACAGCAACTCCAGCAAATACCGGATAAGCCATTTTTGGGACCCTTGCTGCCAGAAAAAACTATGAATAAGGAGCAAACGTCCCAATACTTTTGTCCATATAGTGTATTAGGAGCTGGATAAAACACAAGGCACTGCTCTCGAACAACTGAGGCATTTTGGAAAATGTCTTCCTGGCTGCATCGTATGAGCTAGCTGGCCTT
Source organism: Salminus brasiliensis (assembly GCF_030463535.1). Taxonomy (NCBI): domain Eukaryota; kingdom Metazoa; phylum Chordata; class Actinopteri; order Characiformes; family Bryconidae; genus Salminus; species Salminus brasiliensis. The sequence goes on from NC_132887.1 coordinate 7,031,481, forward strand.
ACCTTGACACACTGTACCCCCAGTGTTTTGCAAGCAGCCAGCCAGAGTGTTTGAGCAGAAAAGTTTGAGCAGATTCCGAGCTTTCACTTACTGCATCCTGAAGTATGTATGAGGCAGCCAGTTCCAAGGTGTGTGTTTCCAATGAAAAAAAAATGGGATATGGTAACAGTAAGAGAAATGTAATAAATAGACAAGAGTGTGGCGGCTTTCAGGAGGCGGCGTCAAGCCTTGACATTCATCTCACCAAATATAAACAATATGCACTCCAACAGGCAAGGACGCTCAGATTTGTTTTCCGTGTACACACACACACACACATATGCACGCACCATCGCGGTGAGCAGAAACTCTGCCGCAGCCTCAGCCGAAGAGTTGAAAGAGAGGAGGAAAGGACGGGCGAGCGGCACATGGGATGCCTGTGTGGCTTCTGAAAGCGTGCGCTTGCTTGCGAGAGGGGAGGGATAAATGATGTGGAAATCTAATTCACCTTGAAGTGTCCTCCTCTCTTTCTCTCCCTCTCTCTGCCTCTCTCTCTCTCTGCGTTTTCGCCTTCCTCCTGGCTTTGAAAGCGGCGCGGGAGGAGTTCAAAGGCAGGCGGCTGTGGGCGCGAGTGTGTGCGCTGAATGAGGAACGATAGCGCAGGCTTAGACGAGAGGGCCGCAGCCTCAGAACTCTAATACGCACTCCGCTCATCAAAGGCGGAGGAGGCTTAGCCGAGGTCCGCGTCCTTGCCTTCCGTACAACACGCCCCAATTAAGACAATGTGGCTTTGGAGCGGGAGAGGTAGACGTAGAGAGGGAGAGAGAGAGAAAAGGAGAGAGAGAGATACAGATGGCAGGGCAGGGAAAAGACAAGCTAGTCGTGATGTGTTCGGACAGTCCTCTGCTCTCCTTTCGGGAGATTTGTGAATTTCCCACGTTTTCCACAGCAGGAATTGATACTGTATGTTAAAGTTAAAGAAGCGTTATGCAAAAATTGCTAATGTTTGCTCCTTGGCCCCCCCTGCAGTTGCGGAGTCTAATTCACTTTTACTCCGCTGCTGTAAATACAAATCACACTTTGAGCACATGGAGAGCTGTACACATGCATTTTTGGACAAGCTGAGAGATACAGCAGCAGGATCTGAAGTGTAAGAAGCATGTGGAGTGAAGCGGTAGAGTAATACTACAGGATTTTACACTAATATGACTCGCAGCGTTACACAGCTCTGGAGAGGGATCTCCTGCACCAGTATTCCATGGTGCAGTAGCAGCGTTGTAGCAATTATATAGATGCCATTCTCCCTATTACAGTCAGTGGAGCACCACCGTGATTCTGAAACTGCTGATTTCTGGTAAAAGTGCTACATAATGTTGCTTTAATGTTAGCAAATTTATTTCCTCATCATTTTAGAACCGGTTCTTTTGGTCCATTTACTGTTATCCCTATGCAAACATGGCTAATTAAGCTCTATTACAAAGGAATACTCTTATAAATAAAAAATAGAGGTGCTCATGAGGTGATTTGAGTGGTGACCTAAAAGAACCACTTTTTAAATAAAAATAAAAGTGATGTGTGTGAAGAACCTTTCAATGGGTTAAAAAATGATACCAGGTTAAAGGTTTTTCACAATCACATTTCTTTTTCAAAAATTGTTCTTTAAGGAACCAAAAGTGGTTCTTTTATTGTTTAAAAAATCTTTTGTGGCACCTTTTTCAAAATGTGGCAAATATTCACAGCTTGTCTATAACTTTAATTTATTTTTTAACATCTGCTTTTTTATTACAAGCTTAGGTTTTCATTCATTTTCCATATTCAAAAATATTCAGTGTTTCCTTTTTTTAAATTACGAACAGGTCAGTTACAAAAACTTGCTGTTAGTCATATTGTTATTAGATTGGTTAAATGGTCAAAAAAAATGTTATCGCTTGCAATAAAACCATTTTACACCAACATTTACATTTTTTTATTTTAAAATTGTAGAGCCAATTTTGTTGGTTTGCTCCGTATGTATGTCAAGGGGTGGGATGTCCATATTAGACAGTAGGTGAACATTCAGTTGAAGGTGGTGGTCTTCAGGAAAAATGGGCAAGCGTAAGAACCTGAGCCACATTGAGAAGAACCTAACTGTGATGGCTAGATGACTGACTGGACAGGTCTTGTAGGGTGTCTTGCCCGTCTGCAGTGGTCAGCACCTACCAAAAGTGCTCAGAGGAAGGACAACCAGTGACCTGGTGACAAGGACATGGGTGCCCAAGGCTCATTGATTCTCGTGGAGGCCTCACCTCACAACTTACAGGACTTAGAGGATCTGCTGCTGACGTCTTAGTGCCAGACCAGATCCCACAGGAGCCCTTTAGAGGTTTCAGGAGCTTAAAATGTAAAAATGTCTTTCATGTCTTTCAAAACAAACCGTCAATAAAGTGCATCAACACTTTTGACGGGTACTTCCCAACCAGGAAGATTACACCTCATCAAAGTATCCACAACTTCAAACCTGAAACCCAAACTGTGAAGCTAAACGTTGAATAAACCATGAGGAATTTCTCTGTAGCTCTGTGGCTCTCCATGGCTGAAACAATGTGGAGAGAGTGTATAGTTAGCTGCTGCGCGTATGTGTGTGTGTGTGCGCGCTCACAGCGGGTTGGTGTGATGCTGGACCTCCTCTACGCGCTGTAATTATGAAACTGGGCCAGTGTGAGATTGATTATGAAGCCATGAGAGGGAAGACTGATTATTCGCTGGTGAAAGGTGGTCATAATTCCTCTCAGTCCGACGCCTACGGAAGCACTGCCATTCTTTCATCACAGCGTGAAGCCCCAGTCAAATCAGCCCCAAATACAATTAAAGAAAATGGCCCAACAAGGGGGGTGGGGGTGTCATACATGCATTTATTTATTTATTATCCTATTTCTGGTCTGCTTTTCTCTCTCTCTCTCTTGCTCTCTCTCTCTCTCCCAGGCTCTGGTTTCTCTCAGCCTCGGAGCGCTCCTCCAGCAGGCTGACGGATTTGTCCAGCCGTTTGTCATGTTGTCTTTTGCCTTTTTCTTATTTCTCTCTTTTCCACTTTTTTCCACTCTTGTGTCTCCATCTTTTCCACCATCTCGACGTGACACACCTCCGGGTTGCCTGCGAGTGTCTGTGTATGTGCGTGTGTGTCTATGTGCGATGCGGCGCGAGCTCAGGAGGCCGACCGAAAGGTCAGTCACTCCTGACATTTTCCGAGGCCCCATTGATTTTCCTCATTCCTTATTTCTCCAGCCACCTCAGACAGACCCTCGTCCCAAAGCCTTCGTCCAGAAGAGAGGGTCCCTCTCCGGCTTGCTGGGTCAACAAGCTGTAAATAGCTTTCTCCAGCCCGCTGTCTGCTCTCCTCACATTCCTTTGCAGCAGAGAGAAGTCAGCCAGGCCTCGGTTCGACTCGGCAGCGGGAACGAAGCTCATGGAGGGAACGTGATGGACAGAGAGTACCTCACAGAGCTAAAACCAGCCCCAGAAATCTGACATACGGACGCACATGATTGTACATATATTTTAAAGTATAGGTAATATGTTTAGGTAAATATCATACACGGGGCTGTGTGGTTAGAGCACCGGGCTGTTGATGACAGGGTCGTGGGATCTATACCTGGACTTGGCAGGCTGTCACGGTTGGGCCCTTAAGCAAGGCCCTTCACCCTCTCTGGCTTCCCTCCACTTGTTCTCACCATCTACTGTGTGTGTTTGCTCACTAGTGTGTGTTTGTGTGTATTCACTGCAGGCCGTATCCCATCTGGAATATGTATATTTCACAATGTGACATGTATGCTGGATACAAGGGAATTCCATATATTATATATTATAATAAATGTCATATATTTGATATCTATATATTGTCGTATATATCACATTTCTGTAGCAGTGGGTAGTAGGAGCTGCCTTCATACCTTTCATCCATACTTTTGTCCATGTTCCTAGATAACAGTGTGTAATCAGGTGCTGGAAACCAGATAAGCAAGTCCATTAAATGATGAGTACTCAACAATTTCACCCAGTATGAGGCAAGGACTTATGTATGATTGCTTAGTGACTATAAGCTTGTATTAGTTGCTACGTTAGCCTTGTAGCTCCAGTACAGGACTAAAATAGCTAACATCCTGCCCTTTAAAGTACTGGAGGAATGTGTGGACATTTTCCATTTTAAGAATTTAGAGGTATGGATTAGTGATTTGTTGACCTGCACATTTTAGCTCTGTCTGTACGTCTCAATAGCATCTGGAGTGATCAGGTTATATTTGAATGTTTGGCATGTCCATGTCTCTCCCCACATGTAGAAAGAGTGTGTTTTTGTGGCCTAGATTAAGGTTATACATTGTGTGTGTGTGTGTGTGTGTGTGTATATATAGGATATATAAATCGTATATATAATAAATATATATATATATATATATATATATATATATATATATATATATATATATATATATATATATAAATTGGGCTGGGTGATATGGTAAAAATACTATATCACAATATTTAAAGACGTCAGTAGCGACAGATTCTTACTACTATTCAGATACTCATCTGCTGCTCTTTATCTGATTAAACCAGGCTAATTACACTGTTTGTAATGAAACTTGCAGCTGAACATTAAGTATTCTTATTAAACTATTCTCAATATGCTTATAAAAGCATACTGTTCATCACAATAACAAAATTTAGCACAATACGATAAAATATCGCCATATTGCCCAGTGTGTGTGTGTGTGTGTGTATATATATATATATATATCCTCAGTGCAATCCAGAGGAATATAAGTTCTCCTTCTGAGTCTTGGGGCCTCTCAAAGGTCCCTCCTCATAATCTAAAGGACGGTCTTCTGCCACAGTATCTGTCAGTGACACTCATTAAGTGGCTAGACTTGAAAATTGTCTTTCTTCTTTAATTAACAGTTGAATTAATTTAATTGATGCAGGTGACTTCCAAACTGAAACTGGACAGGTATTTTGCATCCAGGGTAAGCAAGTTAGAGAGAGAGAGCGAGAGAGAGAGAGAGAGAGGAGGAGAGAGAGAGACTGAGATAAAGTGTGAGCTTTGATCATGTATGCTAGCCTGTGACGGTGTGGTTACCTTTATAAATATGACATGGGTGTTAAAAAAAATAAAGGAAAAATTGTCAGTTACTCTTTATGTGGTCTTAATGAGTGTGTGTGTGTGTGTGTGTGTGTGTGTGTGCATGCTTTGTGTGTGGCTTTTGGGAGTGTGTGAGTTGGTACCTCGCCCTGGGCTTCCCGTTCCCCTCTCTCTCTCTCTCTCTCTCTCTCTTTCACTCTCTCTCACTCGCTTTTCCACCAGCACACATCCTCACGAGAGCGGTACTGAATAAAATGTCCAATATAAATACTGTAAACAAGCAAGCATCTCTCTGATATGATAATGCGCCGAGCTGTTTTTGTTGTTATGCAAATGGAGTGGACTGCATCAGTAATCACTTTCAAGCCTTCAGCGAGGAAAAAAGATGAGAGGAGGGTGGAGGGAGAGAGAGAGAGCGAGAGAGGGAGAGAGAGAGAGCGAGAGAGGGATAGAGAGAGAGGGAGAGAGAGAGAGAGAGAGAGAGAAATGCTAAACAAAACAAAGAGCGGTCTCAGCATTCTCCACATCACTCGGGCTGTCAGCGGCCAACTCTTGAGGAAATAACGGCGCCGCCCCACCGGCTCCACATCAGCCTCTCAGAGGCCTGGCCTGGGGACAGGGGGTGGGAGGGTCAGGGGTTGCCCTGGTGAGCTCCGGCCAGTGTAAATTAGACTTGTGGAAGTAGGAGAGGGTACTTTTAACCTTTTGTGCTTTTCATTTCAAACAGTTTTTGATTATTATGGAGAGAAATGTTACAGTTTTACAATTAAATAGTACATATTTTATCACTGTCACGCAAAACCTTGTATATCCATTTTCTCCGGTTTTTACTTTTTGATACAATGTGAATCTGACTATTGTTATTTACATTGTATCCAGAATTTGGTAATGAACGGGCCAATAGAAATGCTCCAAAATGACTTTTTGATGATGATTTAATGATCTTTTTACATTGATTTTTACTGAAAGTTCAGAAGGTTTTTTCCTTCTCCTGTAAAGTTGCCATTTTGGGGGGAGGTCAAGTTTTTTGCATGACAGCAACAATATTAATAATGTGTTAGCAAAAGAGCCAGCCAATAGAAAACAGTCGTCCTGCTGGAAATACTGGAAATCGTCCTAGTGGAAGTATGACTGCTGGAAAGTGACTTTGGAAAGCCATGATTTTCCTCATGTAGAAAATCTACATGAGCCACTGAGCTGCTTAAAGTGGTGGTTTTAGAGGCCGATTTTCTGAACTCTTACAGTCTAAGACCAGTGAGACCACCATAAGATTAAGAAAAGTAAACAAATAAATAAATAAATTAATTAATTAATTATTTTCACTTTTTTGACTTTTTGGTGCGAATCTGACAGGTGTTCTGTACACTGTGTCATAATTTCCTGATGAATGGACCAGTGAAAATGCTCAGAAATGCTCCAGAATTACAGAATTACAAGGTTTCCATTGTCTATTGTTATGTACTGTAAAATTGTCATTTTAGAGATACAAGGTTTTTTGCGTAACAGTGAGGTAATGTATATATAAATGAAATTCCATGATATTAAACTGCTAAATTAGACACCATAAAGGCCTCAAACACCAAACGTGTTTCCTCTACCCTTCCACATTTGCCATAATAGGAAAGTTCTGTGCTTCAGTTTTGGCCACCGGGACAGCTTATAAAGTATGTATTCACAAGATGTATCCCTTTAACAAAGTTGTCGCCCTGCAGCACAGCCCTCTCGTTCTCCTGTCTCGCTCACACTGCGTTCATGTAGTACACGAGTCGGGGCTTATCCTTACACACTCTCAGTGCCAAGTGACAAAGCCATGGTTACCCAAGCTATTCGCTACACATGGGTGAACAAAGACTGGCCTACAGAAGGAGACGACACAGGAGCCATGCCTCCCTCATTCTCCTCTCTCTCACTGTCCCTCTCTGTCTCTCTTCCTCCTCTCTCTGTCTTTCTCTCTCTCTCGCTCTGTCCCTTCCGGTCTCTGGCAGACACTTACAATCGTACATGTTGTAGCCATCCATAAAAAATGCTTCTCCAATTTTATGATGATTTTTCTACGTCATTAGAATTTAGGGTCTGCCCTGTGACCCCTTAGACCTTTGGTTGATTATCTGGTTATTAGTCCCAATGCAGAAATTATAGTGAAATGTTTGAAGCTATTTGGTTTAGCGTGTTTTGTGGCATCCCACTAGGTTCTATTATAGGGCCCATGAAACTCATGTTAATTATGGCAGTGAGTCCGTTAGGGACAGTGGCGGCTCAGCAATTAGAGCACCGGGCTATTGATGACAGGGTTGTGGGTTTGATACCTGGGCTCAGCAAGCTGCCATTGTTGGGCCCTTAACCTTATGTGCTCCCTGGGCGCTGCAGAGAGAGCTGCCCACTGCTCTGGGCATGTGTACTCACTGTGTCACTGTGTGTGTTTGAATGTGTGTGTGTATGTGTGTGTTCACTTGGCAAGTTAAAAGAGGCCAGATTTCGTTTGTGTTCAACACTAATGGTGAAAGTGGTTGTCTTATATACAGGGTCTAAGGGGTTAATGCAGAGCCAGCCAGTAGAAATGCTCCAAAATGACTTGCTTTACATTAATGTACATTTAAATTGGACAGTTTTTGGTTTGGATATGAAATCCTACTGTTGCAGTTATGCAAAAACCTTTTATCTTTATTAACTTATTCATTTATTTTTGCACTTTTGTTTTTTTGGGATAATTTCAGTCTGGCAGTTGTTCTTTCATGATGAACGGACCAATAGGAAAATGCTCCAAAATGACTTAAAATCATTTTCCATTGACTTCCACTGAAAGTTTAGATTTAGATTTTTTCCAGATGTTGCCATTTTGCAGATACAAGGTTTTTGTGTGACAGCCTCGGCATGTATGCAAATCTTCATCATTTATATTTTTCTGATAAAACTAATGTTTTAAAAAGGTAAAGGTGCACGTATTTGTCACTGTACAGTGAAATGTGTCCTCCGCATTTAACCCATCTGTGGTAGTGGACGAACAAACACACACACACACACACACACACACACACAAGTGAACTAGGGGCAGTGAGTACACACACACACACACACACACACACACACACACACACACACACACACACACACACACACACAGTGGTGGGCAGTGGTGGGCAGCCAACTCCAGTGCCCGGGGAGCAGAGTGTGGGGGCCTTGCTCAAGGGCCCAACAGTGGCAGCTTGCCGAGCCCGGGAATCGAACCCACAACCCTGTTATTGATAACCCGACGCTCTAACTGCTGAGGCAGACAGATACAAGGCCTGGTAATCTCGGCTGGGGATCAAGGAGAATGTAACCTGTTTTATTGTTTTGTTTTTGTTTTATCTGTTTTTTTTCTGGGGGTCGGCCAAAAACGGCCCCTGGTAATAGCGCTGGTGTGATCACTAACTGCTAACTGCTGAGCCACCACTGCCTCCTTTTTAGGTGTTTAAGCACCTAAAAAGAAGGAAAAAAAACCTGCAGTGGAAGTCAATGTAGAAAAAATTTATTGCAAGTCATTTTGGAGCATTTCTATTGGTCCATTCATCCAATATTATTATCTGAGTGTACGGAGCAGCTACAGGGTTCAAATGATGAAAAACTTAAAACAGACAAAAATGGAGATACATGTTTTTCACTGGACAGCAGAGATAAGCCTGTACAATATGAAACTACTACTTTACTACTACCTACTTTTAATTATATTGACCCAAATGTTAAATACAATATATAATACTATAATAATATGATAATATAATAATATAATGTCCTGTATTGTTTTATAAAATACATAATAAATGTCCTGTATTGTTTTATATAATACATAATAAAGGTCATGTATTGTTTCATACAATACATAAATAAATCCTGTATTATTTTATAAAATACACAATAAAGGACCTGTATTATTTTAAACAATACAGAATAAAGGCCCTGTGTTGTGTTATACAATACATAATAAAAGTCCAGTATCGTTTTATATAATACACGATAAAGGTCCTGAATTTGTTATACAATACATAATAAAAATCCAGTATTATTTTATATAATACATAATAAAGGTCCTGTATTGTGTTATACAATACATAATAAAAATCCAGTATTATTTTATATACTACATAATAAAGGTCCTGTATTGTGTTATACAATACATAATAAAAATCCAGTATTGTTTTATATAATACATAATAAAGGTTCTGTATTGTTTTATATAATACATAATAAAGGTCCTGTATTGTGTTATACAATACATAATAAAAGTCCAGTATTGTTTTATATAATACATAATAAAGGTCCTGTATTGTTTCATATACTACATAATAAAGGTCCTGTATTGTGTTATACAATACATAATAAAAGTCCAGTATTGTTTTATATAATACAAAATAAAGGTCCTGTATTGTTTTATATAATACATAATAAAGGTCCTGTATTGTTTTATATAATACAAAATAAAAGTCCTGTATTGTTTTATACAATACATAATAAAATTCAAATGAAATTCAGTTCCTCTTGAACTTCTACTACCATCACTACTATTTTAAGACAAAATCAACAGGCTGAGCACAAGAACCAAATATTAAGTCGTAAACCAAGAGAAGCAACTCAGTCGGGAGCTGATCAGCGCTGTGGTCCCCTAACGTCACGCCCTTGTGCGCGTTTAGTGGCCCACAGAAGACCCCACTATCAGCGAGACACGCAAGTGCTTTTTTTAGTTTTGTTTTGCTTTTAATCAGTGTTGTTTTTCCACCAAGCGGCGGCTGTGCTCTCGCATGCCCTTATCAGCGGCTCCTCCGCACAGACTAAATCACTGCTGCCAGGAGATTTGCCCCGCGAAAAGAGGCACAGTCAGTCCAGGCAGACAGATACAAGGCCTGGTAATCTCGGCTGGGGATCAAGGAGAATGTAACCTGTTTTATTGTTTTGTTTTTGTTTTATCTGTTTTTTTTTCTGGGGGTCGGCCAAAAACGGCCCCTGGTAATAGCGCTGGTGTGATCACGGAAAGCGAAAAAAGGGGGGAAAACAATTTCTGTAGAATCCTCTTTTTTTCTGCTCAAGCCCCAGGTGGTTACTGACCTGCCAGAGATGACTCTCCGATGTTGTGTTGTTTATGTTTTGTTTTTTTTGTCCCTAAACTCAAGGTAGAAATCTTCCCCCCCACACCCCGTCCTCTGCGATCCGCTTCGTATTGCCAAAGTGTTCCGTTCCCACATCCGTCCACAGGGAGTACACTGCTTTCTCAGCCTTAGCAAAAACACGAGCTGATCAAGGGAACAGCAATATAATGTTAGTTTGCTTATTAACGTGCAGAAATGCTCAAAAACAACCTATTCATAACCGTTTTAGCCTTCAGAGAAAAAATCTCATCCCGTTGGCTAGACTTACCAACCAAAACATTCGCCTGTCAATTCAAGGTTTTACTTCTAAATCGGTAAACAAGCTGGTCTCTGAGGCCCCGGCGCAAACGCGAGACGAGGGAGTGAAGGGAAAACACGTCTCCATCAAATAAAAATAAAGCTCGAGCTGTGAAAGGAGGGGCGAGGGAACCATTAAAGATAAGAAAGAAAATGAACGGGGAAAGACATTTCCCAAAACTAACAGAAAGCAGGAGGCTCTCCAACCGAAAGCCGATTCTCGTAGCTTTCTTCTTCTTTTTTTTCCTACTCTTTCTTTTTGTTCACGCTATCCTTAGCCGTAAGTGACCGGTCCAGCTGTGTTCAGACAGCCGCTTTCACAAAGCCTGAATCTGGCAGACTACCACTTCTCTGTGTGCGTCTCAGTATGACACAATTAGCCGTAAAAGCCCTGTGGGCTTTGCTTGAGGGAGTTTGCCTTGAGTTGAGCATCGCTCAGTGCTGGAGCCGCGCCATGCTCGTCCCCTTCAGCGTCGTCCATGCGGGCTGATCAGAGCCGGCCCACAGCGGCAGGTTTGGCCTCCAGAGCTCATTTTCATTCATTTGCTGACTTCTGAACAAAGGTAGAAATGTGTGAGTGAAAGCATGCTGATCTTGTAGTGAGCATGGCAGAGTCTACAGCCCAGAGTAGTGCTCAGAAGTGGGCCTGGAGGGGTCTGTAATACTCAAGCTTCAGGAAGGGCTTGAAGACCAAAAGCTGAATATTTAAATCAGATGTGTTATGGCATACATATGTATATATGTCTTTAGATAGATGAGCACTGGGCTCTAAAGAAGTGGAACTGCATTCTCAGGAAGGATGGCGCTCCAACCAGTACATTTGAGATGAGTTGAAGAGGCATTCGTGCTGCAGAACTAATCATCTATTATACCTCACTAATGCTGATGCGGCTGAATGCAATCAGATCCTCACAGCAATGTTGTAAAATCTGGTGCGAATCCTTTTCAGAAGCAAAAGAGAGATGCTTGATTTCTGAAGTGACACTGGATGAAGGTACACATGTACTGTTTGAGACCTACCCCACTATTCTGATCTTCACACAGACCACTATTAATATCACCAGTATTAACTAGCATTACTCTCATTACTCTGACCATCACTGTCATGGCTATATTAAGTTCTACTACACCATGATTATTATATTATGAATATGATCAGAGCAGTTCAACAGTATAGATGGTTTGGTAACTTTTATCAATAATTAATAAATAGTTCTGATCAGAGGAGGATGGGTCGGTCCCTCTTGTGAGTCTTGGTTCCTCCCAAGGTTTCTTCCTCCAGCTCTGAGGGAGCTTTTCCTTGCCACTGTTGCCGTTGGCTGCTCACTGGGGGTCTTCATTTTTTCATGTCTTTTTATGTTATTTACATTCCTTTTTTCTGTCTTTTACTAATTACTAATTATGTAAAGCTGCGATGTGTCAACAACAGTTAAAAAATGCTATATAAATAAATCTTGAATTGACTATACAAGACTATAAAACTTCCACACATAAACATGCTGTAATTACAAGGTAAAGCAAGAGGTTTGGGGAACTGATACACTCAGACGCTTCTTGATGATTCCATATAAAACCATGACAGCTGTGAGAACCATTTGGAGAACCATCATTTAACATAATAAGATGTCTTATATACACCCATACTCTGTGGAGCAGTTAAATATGGACCCATTGGCATCATGTATAATGCCATGCGTGGGATAGAGGGGTATAAAGGCCCCCGGCATTGAGCTGTGGAGCAGTGGAAGAACTGTACTCTCTGGAATGATGGATGATGGTGCTCCATCCAGTTCTCCTGGGATGAGTTGGGGAGTTGGGGATGAGCTCTGTAATCAGTTAATTATTAATTATTATATATTTTTGTATTATTATGTATTGGAAAATACTAAGATGAGACAAATAATTAGTGTAATTAGTGTCTAAATCTTTTTATTTAATAGTAAACAATAAAATAAATACAAATAAACACGAAGTCAGGGGTCAGAATGTGCTGTAGAAGAACACAGGTTACTCCTGTGTTAGTTTACGACTGTGGGCAAGTCAAGCTTTCCACCCGGCAGTGTCCAGACGGTGTGGGCAGCCGTCTGACTGCCACCACTGCAGAGAATTAAAACAGTAACCACAGCTCTGGGGCTTTTTCCACTTTTGCGTGCTTTCTGGCACTCACCAAACTTTCTTATTATGGTAATAAGACCAAGGCACTGACAACTAAACCGTAGCTCAGGAGAGCCGTGCATGACCGTAGCACCTTCTTACCATTCCACTGACCACAGCACATTCGATTTCCTGAGCAGATCAGACAGGCTGGTGACATTTCTGCAGCGTGAGCGGTGGACGGTCAGGAGCAGCAGACGGAGTGTTTAAGGAGTTTAGAGCTTTGAGACGTGGCTTCAGTCTCACACTGCAGATTCCCATTAACGGCCTACAGCCTCTAAAAGGTCAGAGCGAGGGGATTTTGTCCAGAGGAATTAAGGTTCCTGAAAGATTAGAGGTGTCCTGGCTCATGTGATTGATGTCAGACCTACAACTCTCACACACACACACACACACACACACACTTGAACTTGCAGATACGGAATGTAAATGGAAAGTAAATGAAACTCTGGAACAGACTACACATTCCCAAACCTCTGAAGCTTAGTCGCAGAAAATGGAGCCTGTTTTGCTTCTCATGATCTCAAGTCATCCCAAACATATTTAGTGATGTTGAGGTAGCCAGTCCATTGTTCTGGGAACAGCTTGTGGATGTTTTCAGATCAGAAGTGAGAGTAGTGCTTGATGATCTTGTTAGGGGTCCTATTTCGGAAACCTGTTTCTACCTGGGATTGGGATTTCTGCCACTGCTGGTAGACCCGTATGACCGTATGCTTCCATACACCTGCAGATTCATCTACTTCCTTTACACTGTGGCTTGTGGCACGCCCAAATGCAATCACTCCTTTTAGCCAATCATTAACATCTGCTTCGCAGCCCATTTTCCACACATCAGGAGCCTGATGTTAATAACACCGGAGCTTATATTAAGGCAATCAGATGATATAGTTATAGTTATAAACTTAATTATATATTTAGTACACAAGATAATATTTTAAGGCCACACATAAATATACTGAGGCTGAAAAATAAAACAAAAAATGCACAAATGTATTTTTGTAGGCCCCAAAATAATTTACTGAGGCAATATAATAATACATGATATATATTAAGGCCACAAGAAAATATACTGAGGCCACATAATATATAATACATTGAGGCTTAATTCATGGCCCTAAGATATAACCTCATGACCATGATCTGTCTCCTCCAATCAGCAACCACCACCCTTGTTTTTTCGACACTGATTGGCTTCATATTTATCAGTGTCCTCATAAAGGAGAGAGAGCAGCGTGTACGGGGCTCGTCAGTTTGACACCATTGTTAGTTAGACGGTGTGCTGATTTGAGCTGCTCTGTCAGGACTGTGATCACGGTGATGAACCTAAACAACGGGTGTGTGATCTGCCCCTCAACAGGAGATAAAAGAGCACGGTGTCTTGGTCTTATGAGGAAGTCGATACTTTGCGCTGATGCTCCCCTCAAGACCTCATTCCTTATGCTCTTTAAGAGAAACCTGCCTTTTTCTTCAGCTGGAATATCAATGGGCTTTTGTCATGGATGTCATTGTCATATACCATTGGAGTATGACTGCTTCAGAGGAGGAAATATCCAAGTTCATTTTCCTCTTCCATCCCCTCTACTCTCACCCCCTTCCACCCACCCCCAGCGCATGAGCCTCATACCAAACGACTGCCCGTCCAACACGGAAATATCAGAGTTGGAGCGGCCCTCCTCTCCTCTTATTTTTATAATAATTTATTTAGTCATCCGTTTGCAGCCCCAAATCAATTCCAAAGGTAATAAAATAAAACTCTGGGCTGGAATTAGGGGCTGTAATTGGGGCAATTTTTTTTTTCTACGCGGCTCCTTAATGAGATTTAGCTGGCGTAAGAAGCCGATTCTGCCCTTTTACGCCGACAACTCTGGTCCTGTTTGTTTTTGATGGCTTTATGCCATTAGACACATGCTAATAGAATTCCTCCGCAAAAATTGACTTCCCTCTTACTCTCTCTGAGCAAATTGTGCCCTAAGACTAGTAATAATTTCTCCAGACTTCCTCCGCAGTCTTTTTTCGCCCCTCGTTCTTCCCCGCCTGCCTGCTCCTCTCCCTTCTGTTCATCATTTAGACTCAGCCTGATTAGGAATTCACTGGTAAACCACATTAGATGTGGCGAGTGCCCAGGGCTGCCGCCTCTGCTGAGACAATAGAGCCTTAAGACGGGTAAAGGGCCTCTGCCCCGGCCTTTGTACCATCCGCAGAGCCATATGGCAAAGCAGGGAGGCGAAGAAAAGGACACTGCGACTGTATGTCTCCCTCTTTTCTGTCTCTTTACCAGCCGACTGTCTGTTTTGCCCAGCCATATATGCCCTTTTCTTAAAGGA